>NW_015164181.1:3420373-3420506 GCF_001447785.1 Gekko japonicus | reverse complement strand
GAAAGATATTGCACACAGAGCCTAAAGCTCCTGTTGCAGTGTTAAAGTCTTGGTTTATATGCAGATTTGCAATCAATGCAATTGCACCTGTTTTTCCTCTGGCCTCTCTTACATGCAATGTAGAGGCCCACCT
>NW_015164181.1:3417823-3418020 GCF_001447785.1 Gekko japonicus | reverse complement strand
TTTCACCTTGCAACTCCAGTTATTGACCTGTATTGTTTTATAACATGTATTGACATCTGGAGTGACCTGGTTAGCCCACAACAACTTATGGGCCAATTCCAATGATGGTTTGTTTTGCTTAAATAGCTACATTTGCTTATTCCAAAGATTCCTGGCTTACTGCTACTTGAAGTATACATGATGTTAACAATGCTTCC
>NW_015164181.1:3182387-3417383 GCF_001447785.1 Gekko japonicus | reverse complement strand
AGCTATGCCAGCATTTAATGGTATTTACAGCTATTGCTGATGTTACCCCCTCCTCTTGATTATTAGATTGGTTGTTTTAATAGATTCCATGACAATGGCTGAGGCCATTCATTGCGCTTATTCTTATACTCCTCATTTGGAGCCATTTTGCTTTGTGTATATATTCAATGATTGCCAACAGCTCTCTCTCTTTATTGCTCCTCGCCTCAACATGATACAGATCAGACTTCCCTCTTAGCTACACATTACAACGATAAACGGGGATTTTCACCTTAAAACAAAAAGGATGACATGTGGGGGCAGTGAAGGAACGATCTGCGAGGCAAGCCTGGATAGGAATTCACTGCTCCTCTGTTCTCCTGGCTGTTCACCTGGAAATTGGGAACCTAGCTAATTGCACAAGGCAGATGGAATGTAGGAGCAATGTGGTCAGCACTCCTGTGGCAAACCCAGGACTGTTAACGTTTTTCCTGCATGGAGGACACATCTGCTAATATGCTAAATTCATCATGTGAAGCTACCTTGGCAAAAAGGATTTCACATTAAAACAATAATAAAAGGGATGACATGTAGGAAAGAAGTGCAGGAATCTCCTGGCTGGAGGTTGGGAGCTGCAATGCTTATACGTCATGAGAGGCCGAGATGGAATCTGTTTACTGCTAACTACGCAGTGAGTTAGCCTTGAGAAAGGCAGATAACAGAGAGCTTGCCTGAGAGAACGAGAACACACACACACACACACACACACAAAAATTCCTTAAGGATGCTCTAATGCTTGAAGGGGGGAAAAATGTGTATAAAATAAAAGCTTGAAGCCGAGAGGTTTCAGTCAGTTCCTGACAGTTCCTGCAAGCTTGTCTCCTGTCGTCTTTGTGTCGCCTGCACCCCCACACCCTAAGGAGCAGCACCGCAGTTGGGTGTGGCCTATTATGCTAATGAGTTCCTGCTGGGCTTTTTCTACAAAAAAAAGCCCTGCATATGACTGGGCACCCAGGAAGGAGGAAGACAAAAGTCCCATTAATTCTTGAACACACGATCACCAATGTGCAAATAAAAATAAATCATTCATTTCCGTTTGGTTTGCTACATCTGGACAGATAATATGTGAGAGGGAAGGGGACAGTGGAGAGCCAGGAGAGAAAAACCCGACATGGGAGTTTTCCAGTAATAACTTTCAAAGATCTTGCACCAGAAGGAAAAGCCACCTGCCTTCCCTTCCCTGGGACTCCCTCTGCTCACATACAATGCTGCCTGTCTCTCTTGTAAACAGGAATGTTTGTTTTGGTGATTGGCTGAATACTTCCTCTATACAAGAGAGACAGACGACAATCAGTCAATCACCCAAACAAACGTTTTGTGTCTTGCTATGTGTTTTGCCTTTAATTGGCTATTAAACGGAAAGTTGGCAGGGGTGATCTATGATGAGGAGTACCAATCTCTGAGCCACTGGGCAGAAAACAAAGGTGACACAGCTGGAAATGTGTTTTACATTTAATCATCTACTAAACTGCTTGTCCGAAATGGGGCAGAGAAGATCCTCCCTTGAAGGGGTGCAATTCCTGGACATTTGCATCCAAATGGGACTCAAAACAAAAAGCCTACAGCCAGAAACATGTTCCAGACTGAAACTCATGGAAATGGAAATGAACGGAATGCTGTCTGATCTTCTTGTAAATGAAAAGGAACAAAGGTTTTTGAAAGGAAAATGAATTTTTGTTTGTTCGTCTTGTGCCTCATTCGTGGTGAGGGCAAAATGGAAAATGGGAGAACCATGTATGCGGCCCTGAGCTCCTTAGAAGAGGCACTGTCATATGTTCTGTCTGCTTGGCATGCAGAAGGTCCCAGGTTCAATCCCCAGCATCTCCAGTTACAAGGATCAGGTGGTAGGTGATGTGAAAGCGGCCAGGCTGAGTTGACAATACTGATCTGGATGGACCAAGGGCCTGATTCAGTATAAGGCAGTTTCATGAGTCCTCAAGAGTAGAATAAAAAACATAACAACAGGCAGGGCTTTTTTTGTAGAAAAAGTCCAGCAGGAACTCATTAGCATAATAGGCCACACCCAACAGCAGAAACTCATTAGCATATTAGGCCACACCCCTAACTGCACCGCTCATTAGCACATTAAGCCACACCCCCACATTACCAGAAGTGTGGTCATCCAGCCACACCCACCTTTTGCTTCTTATTCTCTTTACCTTGTTTGTTGTCAAAACCCAGGACCTTTTTTTGTAGCAGGAACTCCTTTGCAGGTTAGGCCACACACCCCTAATGTAGCCAATCCTAATGAGTTTCTGCTGTTGGGTGTGGCCTATTATGCTAATGAGTTCCTGCTGGGTGTGGCCAACTTGAGAGCCATCCGGAACTCCGTTCCTGTGTGTTCCTGCCCAAAAATAGCCATGACAACAGGTATCTAGACAGACAGAATGGGCGGACAAGACTAGTTTGAATATTGGGCCATTGTAGGTAGTATTGCAGTTGCAACCAGGTTCTGGAACTAAAGGAGGTTAATGTTCCCTGTGTCTAAGTGGGGGATAACTGTAAGAAGATGAGCCACTGATACCTCTGTTAAACCACTCCATGGAATTTGGAAGAGATGACCCACTCCAGATCAAGGAATGAAGCGAGTAGGTGCACATATGGCAGAGAAGAAACAGCAGTTTTGAGTAGGGTTGCTGGGCCCCCAGTCTGGGTGGGGTTTCCCCCGCTTTTGTGGGCTCCTTTCCACTGCTGGCCAGCTGGCTGGCCGCGGGAAACCCCGCCCGCAAATGCCCCTGAATGCAACGTGATGACGTATCCCGGAAGTGACATGATCACGTCGCCACCGTCACAGGTGACGCTTTAGTTTTTGGGCAAGACTCTATGGTAGAATTGGGCTCAAACCATAGGTAAAGGTAAAGGTTTCCCTTGCTTGAAAGCCAGTCAAATCCGACTCTGGGGTTGCGGTGCTCATCTCCGTTTCAAAGCCGAAGAGCCAGCGCTGTTCGAAGATGTTTCCGTGCTCGTGTGGCCGGCATGACTAAACACCAAGGTGCACAGAACGCTGTTACCTTTCCACCGAAGTGGTACCTATTTATCTACTTGCAATTTCTTGCTTTCGAACTGCCAGGTTGGCAGGAGCTGGAACTAGAGACGGGAGCTTACTCCGTCATGCGGCACTCGGGTCTCGAACTGCTGAACTACTGACCTTCCACAGCCTGCCGTTCAGCGTCTTAACCACTTGAGCCACCGCAGCTCCTCAAACCATAGACTAGAGGATCACCCCCCCTGACATCAGCAACGTGATGACATCACTTCTGGGACAGTGGGGAGCCCCCACTGGCCGCCAGGTAGGAACTGGCAACCCTAGCTTTGAGTTTGGCCAACACAGACAACTGTGAACTGGCTGAAGCACTCTGGGGGTTCAGGATCTCCCCCGCTGGATATCTGATACAGAACAGTGGAGAACCGCTGTGGTGCAGCGGTTAGAGCAGGCTAGGATATGGGAGACCCAGGTTCGAATCCCCACTCTGCCTCTGAAGTTTGCTGGGTAACACGTTCTCAACCTAACTTACCTCACAGGGGTTTTTTTGTAAGGATAAAATAGAGGAGAGAAGGATGGTGTAAGCTGCCTTGAATCCCCACTGGGGAGAAAGGCGGGGTATAAAGTACAGAACAGTGGATCTTCACTGGTGCTGTATCTGTACACATGTAAATAAAGCAAAGATTACAAAAAGCATAGCCATATTCAGACAAAGCAGATGGGAAAAGTTGGTTTGCAAGCTGTATTGTGAGGTGGAATGCCAGAGGGTCAGGTAGGCTGAAGAGGTGGGTGGAGACGGTATTCATATATGCATATTAAACTGAACCACCCGCCAATAAAATCCCAGGTTGAGAGAGCTAAATTCGTGGGCCAGCTATTTTCTGCTTGGCTTGTGGACTCCACCTCTACCCGAAGGCATTGGGTTCAACCAGGTGTTGCTAGACTCTGCCCTTATACCCCAGGTTGTACCCTGTGATCTACTAGGTCTCACCCCTTAGCTCCCTGTGTATCTTAGGGTATGGGCCTTGGATAGCCTAGACAGCCTCAGGACAAACAGGAAAGGGATTTGAAAAGCAGGAAATGACAAAGCAACATGGCCAAACAGCAGCCGGCACTTTATAAGCTAATAATTACATAGCACTGGTCTGTAATTATCCTCTGTGCGTGTTGTCATGAAACTCCCAATGACACAAACAAAAGGATATTAATCGAGATTGGCCCTAATCGTATCACAATGGCACTCTAAGTCTCCAGGCCAGGGTTCTCTTACCCAAATGAAACTAGACATGGTAGTGCTTACTTTGAAGCTGTGTCCCAACATTCCCAGAGGAAAACAAGGATACAGTTGTGACACCCCTAGTCTCAGACCAGAGATTATTGCTTGACCTTGCTCTCTAACTCCCCACCTACACATTGTTTCATCTTTGCTGTAATTAATTCGCTCAGCAATAGTCTCGCCTTGGGCTGATTTTAACAAGAGTATATCTGGATTCTTTTGCTCAGAAAGAGGTTAGCCAAATATAATTGCCCTACAATCCAGTGGTCCAAATATACTTTGGGATTTATTGTGCCTAAAGTCACAGGATGTTGCTTTAGTGTTCATGTGCATCCATTTACATGTGTGTGTATGAGAGAGACACAATGCCTTGTGATGACTTATCCCTGTGTTTCAAGTCAGGGTTGCCAACTCGCTTGGGAAACTCCTGGAGATTTGTAGGCAGTGACTGGAGAGGACAGAGTTTGGGGAGGGGAGGTAGTCCGGTGGGGTATAATGCCATAAAGTCCACCCTCCAAAGCAACCATTCTCTCCAGGGGAGAACTGATTTCTGTAGTCTAAAGACAAGTTGTGATTCTGGGAGAACTCCCCATCTTAAGGCTACTTTCCCTTAAGTCTACTAACCCTACTTTCCATATATTCAATATTTCCCCCAAAGGTGGTTTATTATATATTTGCACTCAGAAAAGTGGCAGGACGCATCCAACAGTCTCCGATTCTCAACAAGAAAGGTGGACATTAAATTAATAAACAAATAGGAGAATCATTCTCAGACAGTCCTGTTCCACTCAGGCTCCTTTCAGACAGCCTTTGTAATCTGTTTTAGTAGCAGGTTGCTAATGGATTTTTTTGTGTCAGTTCAAACACAACCATTTTAGCAACCGGCTGCTAATGGATTTTATTTACCTGTTCATTCAAAGATTCTTGCATCCCGATGGCAAACCGGGGCTGAACCATTTTGGGGGGAAACTGCTTTCTTCCATTTTAACCTTTTCATTGTGCTTCTGAATCACCGCAGTGTGCTGTTTTAAAATGTCTATAGTGCTTCCTACAATGCTGCTTTCCCATGCCCTTTTTTGCCGCACGAGCTTCCTCACGCTTTCCCCCCTTGAATGTTCTAAGTTAAGAGCTATAGTGCTAAAGCAATATAGTACTTCAGTCTTACAGTGGCACCATTGACTCCACTGAGAAACTATATTGGTTTAGCTCTATAGCAGAACTTTTCTTGGGGAAGGGAAGGGCAAGGAAGATCATGTGGTGAAAAAGGGCAGGGGGGAAACGGCGGCAGTTTGAAATGGCCATAGCACTTCAGAAATGGCCAGGGGTCATTTCGTAGAAAAAGAGCTAGGGGGACTCATTAGCATAACTCATTAGCATATGCCACACCCCCTGACATCACCGGAAGTGTGTCCTCCCCACAGCCGGCGGCAACCTCCAGCGGGCACCAGCAGGGAGCTCCAGGCCCCGCCCTCCCGCACCTAACCCGGGGGGATGGCGTCCCCCCGCGTCCCCCCCCCAAATGACCCCTGGAAATGGCTCATTAACTGGATTACGTTTGCTGTATGAAACACCTGCTCCTGTATTACTTTACTTGGAACTGGGCCATCTGGTTTAGAATGGTAATGTGAAAGGGGTCTGAGTCTTGAAGGTCAAATCGTACAGCCAGTCTGTATTCTCCATCTCTCATATGGTTGAAGTCAACTTCCTTACTGAGTGGGCCACCACATTTCCAGAAATCGGCCTCAAACAAATGAATGAAACTAGTAATGTCCTCCTAACCCACAGAAACTTCTGCCAGCCTGTTGCCTAAAGAAGGAAAGCTTTAGGCTTCCCATCCTAGTGTCTGTCTCTCTTTACACCTCATGTCAGTTTCATTCTGTGCTGTCAATCCCCCTTTATTTTGTTTGCATGCAGCATTTAAATCCTTTTTTTTTTTTTTTGCACTGAGGATGCTGCCGTTTGCCTCCTCTGATCCCCCTTTCAAATCAATACCATCAGGGAACTAAAACTCAAACAGTTCCTTTTAAACTCCCCCATCATTTAAATTTGTTTTAAATTCAGCAGTCTGAGACTAATGATAGTCTTCAATTTCCAAGACTCATGCTGCTTGTAAAAAAAAAAAAGTTAAAACAAGGGGGAAATTGAGCTTGTACACCGATCAAGAGGGGAGGAGGGTGGAAGGTGCAGATTGGGTAGAATGACCTTGATGTGGATGGGAGAGTGACCAAAGGGTGGCAAAAGGGTGGGGGGGTGGGGGGAGATCCAAGGCATCTGTATGCTTTTGCATTACCTTTGGCTTGGAAGCGAAACAAGGGAAAAATCAGCACAAAAGCACTCTCAGAAAACCTGGAGAAACAGTGACCAGAAAGCAAACTGAGCACTGAAGGGAGGAAAGTCAATGCAGAATAACAAAGCAAACTCGATGGACATGCACAGTGAAAGTGAAGGGAAACGCACGTGCGTAATAGGCTTCTGTCTGGAGCAATGATAGTCTGTATTCTTGGTGCTTGGGAGGCAACAATGGGAGGGCTTCTGGAGTTCTGGCCCCGCTGGTGGACCTCCTGATCTCATCTGGGTTTTGGCCACTCGGTGATGCAGAGTGTTAGACTGCATGGGCCATTGGCCTGATCCAACACAGCTTCTCTTTTGTTCTTATGTTCTCCTCTAGTTCACTATTCTATTTCCCACAGTGGCCCCCAGCTGGTCTCCCAGGAAGTCTGATAAGCAGATCTTCCCCGGATGTTGTCCCACAGCAACTGGTGTTCAGAGGTATACTGTCTCTGAAAGTAGAGGTTTCATTAAGCTATCACAGATCATAGCTGTCAATGGGCGTATTCTTCATAAGAACTGCTTCACAAGGGCCTATTGAATAAAGGAAGTTTTAACCAAGAGTAGCTAGTCATATGTTTCAAGGAAGTTTACAAGCAAGGAATGAAGGTGAGGGCCCTCCCCTCGTGCTTATCCCCTGCATCTGATATTCAGAGATATGTTGCTTGGATTGGGAGGTTCCCATCATCAATCCATTTTATTGTGTGTGTAACAACTTTAAATGGCATCTAAGCCAGTGGACATCACGACTTCCCGTGGCAGTGAGTTCCACAAGTGGATTATGATGAGTAAGAAACTCCTTTTTTCCTGTCTGAAATCTGCTGCCTGTCAACTTTGCTGTTGTAATATTTTGGAAGAGGGAGGCGGGAAATCTCAGTTCTCTATCCACTCCCTTTCTATTATGCATAATTTGATCAATCCAACCTGCCACCTGCACACTTAATTGTCTTTGGGACATACAAAACAATTAGGGTTGCCAAGTCGTTGCAGTCGCTGCAGCGGAGGACTCCCGGGCGGCGACTGGAGCGCACACGTGCGCTGCACGCACGTCACCCGGAAGTGACGTTAGGACGCCGAGCACGCTGGGGGCGGGGCCATGACCCTTGGAGGGAAAATCATAGAGTTTTCCCTCTGATGGTTGTGGCCCCGCCCCCAGCGTGCCCGGCGTCATAACATCACTTCCAGGTGACGCGCACGTCGGGGCGGGGTTCCCCCAGGGCCTGATCCGCCGGCGGTGGGGAACGGGCCTTTGGGGCGGGGGTGACTTGGCAGCCATAAAAACAACATAAAGGGAGACATAAAGACAGGAGGAGGAGAAGCCAGGAGTCAGTTTGGAAATATACTAGAGGCAAAAATGGCTAAGCCGGGGGGGGGGGTGTCCCCAGCCTATTTGAGCCTGCAGGCACCTTTGAAATTCTGACACAGCGTGGCGGGCGCAGCCACAAAATGGCTGCCAAAGAAAGTTGGGCCAGCCGCAATACGGCTGCTGCAGGCTACCTTCAGTCACACAGTGAAGATCCTTGTGCATTGGTGGCAGTGGCTGTGAAATCAACATTAAAAAACCCCCTACACAGCCAATTAAATCTCCAGTGACCAATCAACAGCCTTGCTGGTCTAAGGCCCCACCCAACCTCACCCACTTTCCAAAAATATTTGGTGGGCACCAGGAAAAGTGTTGTCAGGTTCCACGGCCTCCTTGGGCACCACGTTGGGAGTCCCTGGGATAAGCACAGAGAATGGCACGGTGCCCGTCTGACTTTCCAAATGCTGGTTCTACCACACAAATTCTTAAATCGGCTAATCTTTTAACAAGAACTTCTGTTCCCAGTGCTTGGCTAATATGTTTTTTCCAGCACGTTGTGATTTTTCCCTTTTGCTAGAGTCACCATCTTTTGAAATAAAAAAATCAGGTACCTGTTCAGGGCAGGGGTGGGCTTCTGCGAGCAGGGCTGGCATCAGAGTTTGGCATCATTGGTCCACCTGCTGACCAATGCCCACTCCAAGCTGTGGAGTCTTGTGAGCAGAAATTCTACTTTGTAAGCTACTGGCATTAAAGTTGTGAGCAAGCGATTTGGCTGCTGCATAAGTTAATTTGTTCCGGAGCCATCCTTCCTGAGCTAAAACAGAAATGGGTGAGGTGGAGGCTAAAAGACTGTGAGCTAGCTCACACTAACTCAGCTTAGAGGGAACACTGCTGCCGACCTGTCAGCACTCTAGGTTCCCTCTGCCCCCTCCCCTTTTCTTATAGATAAGCATATGGAGCAGAGGTCCATCAGTGGCTATTAGCCACAAGGTATAGCTTGGGGCTCTGGGGCAAGTGATGCTCTGTCTTCTTGGTGCTTGGGGGGGGGGGGTCAACAATGGGAGGGCTTCTAATGTCCTGGCCCCACTGCTGGACCTCCTGATGGCACTGGTATTTCTGGCCACTGTGTGACACAGAGTGTTGGACTGGATGGGCCTTTGGCTTGATCCAACATTGGCGTCTCTTATGTTCTTATGTTCTTATGTTCTCTCTAACTACTTGAGTCTGAATTGCGCGACTCTCTGAGTAGAACTAGACCAGAACAATATCATGAATTACAAGGTCAGAGATCCAGTTGGATCTTATATGCCTGGTTTTGTTGACAGATACTAGGAATAATGCAATACAGAGCATCAATAAAACCTTCGTGATGGTCACTCTCAGGTTATTTGAAAAGTACTGAGACTCAGGGCGATTTCTCACTAGAGCTGCCTCGCAGCACAGCACCGTTTGCCTCCACACAAACATGTCAATTTCACACCCGAAGCTGCGAAGCCCCGAGTCAAATGCAGCCCCGCAGCCTCGGGTGTGAAATTGACATGTTTGTGTTGGGGCAAACGGCGCTGTGCTGCGAGGCAGCTCTAGTGAGAAATTGCCCTTACTAGTGAATTCAGCTCTCATACTTTATTAGGTGAAGAACAAGACGAAAATTACTGGCTCGCAGGCTGGCTTATATGTGCACTCAACCCCACACCCAAACACACACACCCCACACCAGTGATAGGTTATTTACAGTGGCCGAGAGTTCCATAGGCTCTCGGCCGGGAGCCTAGCTCTCGGGTTGGTGCAGGCTAGGATCCGCTTGGCCCATTGTCTCTGGGAGCGAAGCTCAGCCGCTTCGCATGACCGCGTGTAAACCGAGCCTCGCACGCGGTCAGAGATGAGTACATTACATTATTGAATACAAAATATCGGGGGGGGGGGAGTAAATGCCAGTTAAAGTATGGCTGTCAACAATTTTTTGTCAGTGAAAGAAGGTCGACAACGGACTCCCTTATCAAAATGGGCACGCTTGGATTGGATTTTGCAGAAGAAGATTTGCAATAGTCTTACGTAATACTGCGTTTTGTATGTCATAATAGGATGCCGGTTCTTCTATCGATTTTATAATTCTCATAGCTTGATGCAGGGGTTAAAGTGCTGAATGGTGAGTGGTGACTCGAGTTCCAATCCCCGCCTGGCCATAAAGTTCACTGGGCGATCTTGGGCCTGTCACACTCCCTCAGCTTAACCTGCCTTACAAGGAGCTCTGCCCTGGATGACCCAGACTTGTCCAAACTTATCAAATCTTGGAAACTAAGCAGGGTCGGCCCTGGTTATTACTTGGATGGAAGACCAGCGAGGAAGTCCAGGGCTCCTACACAGAGGCAGGCAAGGGCAAACTCCCTCTGATTGTCCCTTGCCTTGAACACCCCACAGGTTCACCATAAGCAGGTTACGACTTGACGACACCTTCCACCACCAAAATGGAGGAGGGGACATCGATGTAAGCCACCCTAAGCCCTCTGGAGGAAGAGTGAGAAATGTACTCAATAAATGAATCAATTGAGTCTACCCCCCGCAAACTGCACAAATCAGATTGAGAATGGCATATTTGTATAGTATTATCAGACCTTCTGTGTCACTGGTAAACAGTGACCAGAGAAAGCAAACTTTTCCTGTTTTCTTACCTTCGGATGCCAAACTGCAGTCACCCAAAAGGAGTCTTTGAAGGAGGATGGGGTAGAGAAGAGCTTGCAAGCTGGTAACTTTGCTGCTTAAGGCAGGTGGCTAGTAAGGGCAGTCCCCATGCCTGGAAAAACTCCGCAGAAACAATGGTTGTGAGTTCATTGCTTTGGAGGTGGCCCTGCCCATCGGCCGCATCCCATTGCCGCATCCCATTGTCCGAAGAGTGTCTTCTTGCAAACCCCAGCAGGTAATGTCACCTGTGTCCGTGGCTTCATAACCAAGCTGGATGGGGAGCAGGTGCAGACTGGGTCAATAATGCACGATTGTGTATAGAGGCAAGGCACCCAAGCTGACTCTGATCTAGGAATGGACAAATACATGATTTTTTGTGTGTCTTTTCATTCTCATATCCTGTCATTGTCAGTCTTCTTGTTTCCTCCATTTTTGTCACTGGTGCTCCTGATTCGTTGTTTTTTTCCTTTTCCCCTCCATTTTTACACCATTTTATATGCAATTCGTGCGTATATTATTTATCATGGTCACCCACTTGAATCTGTTAAAAGTTATGTAATTTAGGGGGGATTTGCCTCAAGGAAGCAGAGATATCTTGTACCTCACAGTGGGATTCATCATTAGTGCAGGGAAGATCACAGCCTCAGAGGCGAAAAGTGAGCTTGGTCTTCAGTGAGCTTGGTCTTTCAAAATTCTCCATCCAAATTTCCTCCTGGGTCTTTGCTTTCTGACTTAAAGGTAAAGGTTCCCCTTGCTTGAAAGCTAGTCAAATCTGACTCTAGGGGGTGGTGCTCATCTCCGTTTCCAAGCCGAAGAGCCAGCACTGTCTGAAGACGTTTCTGTGGTCATGTGGCCGGCATGACTAAACGCCGAGGCAAATGGAATGCTGTTACCTTCCCACCGAAGCTGTACCTATTTATCTACTTGCAACTTCTTGCTTTTGAGCTGCTAGGTTGGCAGGAGCTGGGGCCAGAGATGGGAGCTCACTCCATCACG
This sequence comes from Gekko japonicus, assembly GCF_001447785.1. Lineage (NCBI taxonomy): Eukaryota > Metazoa > Chordata > Lepidosauria > Squamata > Gekkonidae > Gekko > Gekko japonicus. Next base: position 3,405,779 of record NW_015164181.1, on the reverse strand, counting down.
CGGCACTGGGGTCTCGAACTGCCAAGCTACAGACCTTCCGGGCTGCAGCTCAGCTTCTTAACCTCTAAGCCACAGACTTACCTGTTCTTATTTCCAAAGTGAAACTGATGTACTAGGAATCCGTCATTGTTCTGTTAATATCTAAATTTTGTACAGAGTCTCGTGTAGGTCCTGAACAAAGTTTGAGTCCAGTGACACCTTTAAGATCAACAAAGTTCTATTTGCAGTATAAACTTTCATGTGCAAGTACACTTCCTCAGATACAGTGGAACAGAACCTCCTCGGCCATTACTTATAGGGGTGGGATGGGGGTCATTGTCAGGAAGAGCCACTTAGAGTCAAGATGCATAAGTACTGGGTGATTGTAGCTGAGACTGGATGTAAGAAAGATCTGTGAATGGCAGTAAATTAGCATACAAATACAAGAGTTAGCAAATAGATGTGGGAATGAGGTTTGAGTCCAGCGGCACCTACAAGACAAATGAAGTTCAATTCTGGGTACAAGCGAGGTATGTACACTCCTTCAGGTTCACTGAAACAGATTTCCTCAAATTTGATGTATAGGTAGGCGGGTTAGTTGCCAGGAAGAGCGAATTAAAGATGCCTAAGTTACTGCACAATAAATACAGCTAAGATTGGAATAACACATTAGGTTATGTGTTGTGTAGGTTGTGTATGTGCTGTTTGTCACAACATTCAGTCCCAAAGGGCATGTGCATGTTAGTAAAACAATGAGAAAGAATCCTCATGTGATTCTGCAGGCAGTGTAATTAAGCTTATTTTTGTGCAATGTTTTACAAAACCAAAGGAGCACTAAAGTACCACAAAAACAAACAAACAATATTGATGCAATCACATCAAGATTTCTTCTTTTTTTTGGCAGCGTTTTATTAATATGTATGTACACTGATAACGCAGCAGGGGCAAAGAAAACGAAGGCCCTCAAAAACCCCTGAAGGCTGCAGCAAACTACACATGTGCCAACTCTGCAATTAATTTGAGATATCCTCCTATTTAAGCCAGAACGAAGGAGATGTGGAATATGGCATAGTGAGAAATTCCAGGGTACAACAGTAAAAGCATGAAATGGGGAATCCACTCAACCTTAGCTTGCTGCCGCTGCAGCATTCTCCATAAGTGCAGCAGTATCTTTTCTGTTTGGAACCAAATAGCAGCCAATCATTTGTGGGGGGGAAGTGGTAAAGTGGGTGTACTTGCGGACACAATCAGCGTAGAGGCCAAACCCACATCTATTTAACACCCTTCTGTTCAAACAGACAAATCATTTCTGGTTAGCTGGTGTGTCTGTTTTGCATTCCCATAAAGACTGTGGCATTTACTCTAGCGAGCCACCTTCCAAGAACATGCCTGCTCGTGGCAGGCTAGTGTCTGGATCGTCTCCATCAGCAACTGATTCTCAGTGGCAGTTGCCTTTGGAACTGAGCAAACGCCAAAGAGAAAAAGCAAGAATCAGCATGAGCTCCACCCTCTCAGTCAGAATGCAAGGGGCTCTTTAACTTTCTTCTCTCTAGCCAGGGCTATTTTGGGGCAGGAACGCACAGGAACAGAGTTCCGGGCTGACTTCAGAGTTGGCCACGCCCACTACAGCCCAAACATCTGCGTGCGTGGCTACAGAGGGAAGGCCTGGAGAGCGACCCCTCCCCGACGACTCCGAGGCAGGCGGGCCAGGGGGCCCCCTGCAAGGATCGGGGAGGCATTTAAATGCCTCTCCGTGCCTGTCAGGGCCAGCTTTCCTGGGCTCCCCACAGCTGTGGGGCACCCGGGCAAGCCAAGGGAAGGCAGTATAAACTGCCTTCCCTTCCAGGGGGGGCTTGCTTGGGATTCCTGCAGCTGTGGGGCTCCCAGGCAAGGGCCGGCCAGAGTCCCTGCAGGCACGGTGCACCCGGGCAAGCCAAGGGAAGGTATGTGGGTATGGCCTAATATGCTAATGAGTTGTGCTATAGGGGTGTGGCCTATTATTTTAATGAGTTCCTGCTGTGCTTTTTCTACAAAAAAAAGCCCTGAGTGTAACCATTTTTCTCCACACTATGGAGATCAATTCCCCGGAACAAAAAGAGCCATTTTAGAGAGCAGACTCAACAGCATACTATAGATTCTAGGGGAAATCCCTCCCCAAATCCCCCCCCTTCCACTGGCACTGCCCCCAAATTTCCAGGAATATCTCAGGCCAGAGTCAGCAACTCCTGTGCCCACATGACTCTGTTGGTATTCTCATTTACAGGTTAGGATTAAGGAGCCCTTTAACTGCATTTCAGTCAGCCTGATTTCATGGTGTTCTTTTCTTATCTGGTTGTGTCACAGAGTGAGCAGCTGAGGACATTTCTGCCAAAGGCTCTACTGCTATTCTGACAAGAGAGGAGTTAAACAAAGAGGCTTTTGCCTGAATTTTGGTGGGATAATGTCCATGGGGTCGCGAAGAGTCGGACTTGACTGTGCAACTGAACAACAAAAATGATTGGGATTAATAAGGGAATGATAGAGGTTAAAGGAGCTGCGGTGGTTCAAGTGGTTAAGACCAGGGGTCATTTCGTAGAAAAAGAGCTAGGGGAACTCATTAGCATAACATTAGCATATGCCACACCCCCTGACATTAGGGGCCCGGCGGTGGACCTGCAAGGCCAGCGGGAGTGCGAGGAAGCCCCGCCAAGGCCCTCCCTGGCCCCAGGCAGGCAGGGGTGGGGAGAGGCGGGGAGGAAGCAACTTACCCTCCCTCTTCTCCTGCCTCCTCCTGGCTGAATGAGGGCTGGAAGCGGGGCGGCTGGAAGCAGGGGGCGGGGCTTCATCATGTGCCCCGCCCCCCTGCACCTCACTCGGGGGAACTGCATTCTCCCGCGATCCCCCCCGAAATGACCTCTGGTTAAGATGCTGAACTGCAGGCTGTGGAAGGTCAGTAGTTCAGCAGTTCGAGACCCGGGGCCTGCAAGACGGAGTGAGCTCCCGTCTCTAGTTACAGCTCCTGCCAACCTAGCCGTTCGAAAGCAAGAAATTGCAAGTAGATAAATAGGTACCACTTCGGTGGGAAGGTAACAGTGTTCCGTGCGCCTTGGTGTTTAGTCATGCCGGCCACATGACCACGGAAACGTCTTCGGACAGCGCTGGCTCTTCGGCTTTGAAACGGAGATGAGCACCGCAACCCTAGAGTCGGATTCGACTGGCTTTCGAGCAAGGGAACCTTTACCTTTACTAGAGGTTAAAGAAATCTCCAAGAAGGTGGATTGGCCCCCAGATAGGGCTGTCAGCCCTCGTCCGGGAAACACCCGGAGATTTGGGGAATGGAGCCTGAGGAGGGAAGGGGTAGGGGAGGAGAGGGACTTCAGTGGGGTATCATGCCACAGAGCAGAGGTGTCAAACTCATTTGTTATGAGGGCCAGATCTGACATAAATGTCACATTGTTGGGCCGGGCCAGGTGTGCCATAAAATGTAACGCCAGGTACCAGAGACATAAACTTTATAAAGGACACAGGCAAACCCAATTAACAATATTATTTTTTACTCAGAATATGAATGTGCTTAAAACATTAACACTCTTACAGTACTTCCTTATGGGATCTCCCTAATGCCCACCCTCCCACTTCCACTGCCTGTTATGCATTAGCACTTGGACATTATACAGGGACTTCATGCACAGCCTCTATCATCCAGCAGTAAAGGTAATCACTTGCTCACAGGCCAGGTAAGAGCCTTGGATGGGCCGGTTCCCACCTGCAGGCCGTATGTTTGACACCTCTGCATAGAGTCTACCTTCCAAAGTGTTACAAAAAAAATCTGGACACACACGACCCAATCAGTTAAACAAGTATAAAGCCAACAGTCGTGATAGTCTGACCCACAATCAAACAGTCATAAGACTTATAAAGAATGCTGTTTATGTATTGCAATCTAAAGCACTATAACATGATACACAACGTCGTCTCCAGATTACATAACAACGTTTCAAAAAATGAATCTTCTTCAGGAAATATTATAGTGGTGCCAAAGCTCTCAGTTTCATAAATGTTAGACAACAAGTCTTAAGAATATTAAATTCAGATAGGACACTGATCTCAATTAACATTCAGGCTCAAAATATGCTGCTATGTTTCTACTGGATCCCGGGCGTCTCATATTCTTAAGTGGCCATTTTCTCCAGGGGAAAATGGCTTCCCTTCCAGTTCCCTTCCAGTTCCAGGGGAACTGATCTCTGTCACCTGGACATCAGTTGTAACCCCAGGAGATCTCCAGCCACCACCTGGAGGCTGGGAACCATACCCCCCCCAGAGCTGCCAAGTGCTGACATACTGGGTGGTTTCTAGCCCAGTTGACAGAACCAAGAGATGGATGCAATCCCCTTTTTCGTCCCTCCCAACTGATTTCCCTAAGTATGATTGATCATCTCTAATAGAGCTTAATTAACCTTCTGGAGGTGTGTATTAAGAAGGCATGACATGAACTGGCCTACGTGCATGACAGGTCAGTATTGGTTGCCAGAACTATTATCTGTGTGCTGGTGGTGATGGTCTTTAACTACATACCAACCCCAGGTCTCCTCTGGCCCAGCGGGACTGTTTGATTTATGGCTTGCCAATGGATTCAAGCTTGGGCCATGAGTCAGTTGCCTCCTTGCCATGCCTGGCTGAGGTGATGCCCAGAGCTTTTTCCTGAGAAGCCATGAGCTGTTTTCAACTTCCATGTTTAATTAACCCTGCTTTTGTTCTCTCATGAGATGTAATTGCTGAAGCATGAGAGATTTCAGGGTGGGTGAAACCAATGACTTTCAAAATGGGTTCTAGGGAATTTTGTATTCCTTGGAACCTCAACTAAAAGATGGTAGACAACTCCCTCAGTGGGTGGGTAGCTGGGGGAAGGTCACACAAACCTTTAAATGTGTCTGTTTTTCAAGCTGCTGTCATAGCTGTCTTCTGAATTAGCAGCCTAGAACGTGCTCCAAAATCTTCTACAATGCACAAGAGTTTCAGGGTAATCACGTAGGGACTCCTTGACAACTGAGTTGATGAGGAAGGGATCTTGCAGAAAATTTGAAATGACTGGGTTATGCAATGTTCAAACACACCCTTTTCTCTCCTAGGATCAACTCACGTGCCATTTCACAATGGGAAGAAGGTGGCTTTGAAGAGAGCATATTGCCTACTGCCTATAATGTCACTAACATGAAGGGTCGCCAACCTCTAGGTGGTAGCTGGAGAACTCCTGGGATGACAACTGATCTCCAGGCACCACTTGGAGAAACTGGTCACTTTGGAAGATGGACACTATGGCATTAAAGCCCAGTGAAGTCTCTCCCCTCACCAAACCCCACCCTCTTCAATCAACATACAAAAGAACCTCCTCAGGAAACAGGAAACCTCCTTAGGAAACAATCCATATACAAAAGAACCTCCTCAGGAAAGCTCCTCCATTAGCATGTTCATAACCCGGGGAACTCCTACAAGATAATGACTCAGCCCCACCCCACCTTCTGGAGTAGATATAAATTACCTGCCTACCATTTTCTTCTCACCTTGACACAGAGAGTACTCCATCTTTCTGTGTTATAGCTCTGAGGATGCCAGTCACAGCTACTGGCGATACATCCGGTTCTACAATGCCAAGACCACAGCCACACAACCCGGAAAATCTACAGCAACTAATTTCGCAATTTTGTTTCTTTTTATATTTGTTTATATTACTGTCTATAGTTTTGTTTTTGGTGTTAGTTTTGAAGATTTGTTCCACATACACATGTTTTACAGCTGCACTGTATATGATATTTCAACATGCAATGTACATCAATTGCATGTGCATTATACATATCATGTGTAATGGTGATTTACTGATGCACAACATAACAGTGAAAAATCCATCCAGTTATTGGGGGGAAACTCAGTGCCAGAAAACAGCATAAATCACAGGCTTGATTTCCAGAAGAGAGCAGCAAAACTGATATGCCAGTTCCCAAGTTGAAATAGCAGGTATGAGAAACAGTCGTTGATGCTGTTTTGCAACTGTGTTCTCAATATTTGTGATGTTCCTGTGATGTGAAGGGTGGATGTAGAAATGTAGACATACCATTGCTGTTGTTTAGGAATGGCAACCTTTGCCTGATGTACAAACCGAAGATTAAGCTGAAGGGCTGCTTTAGCATTTGATTGGCTGGAACATCCACTGGTTATGCAAGTTGGAATCTGGTTTTGTAACACATGTTAAAAATCACAGTCAATCCTCTTGAAATTATATTAACAATGATAATTACGATATTTGTTTAGCTATAATCTTTCACAATTTACCAAGGAACAACTGGCATTTATACCAGCAAAACTTCCTGTCTGTAACTCATAAGCAACTAGAGGCCCGTACAATAACACCCCCCCTCCATCAACAAATGTATAAATGGTACAATTTAAGTATGAAATTTTACCATAATGCAACATGTAATTTAAATTAAATGCTATGCCTTTACTCAATTTTATTAGGGATACATCCTCCAAATTCCTTCCTGTATTTTGGAGTTCCAAATTACCTGGTCATGTTTCCAAAGTTGGAATTCTCCCTTCTGTTGATCACTGCAGAAATTCAACCAAATTCAACAGATATATAAAATGTATAATTTAAATACAAATCAGAACCAGCATTCAGCCTCTACCTGGATGACCCTAGCCAGGGGTCGTTTCGTAGAAAAAGAGCTAGGGGAACTCATTAGCATAACTCATTAGCATATGCCACACCCCCTGACATCAGGGGCCCGGCGGTGGACCTGCAAGGCCGGCGGGAGTGCGAGGAAGCCCCGCAAAGGCCCTCCCTGGCCCCAGGCAGGCAGGGGTGGAGAGAGGCAGGGAGGAAGCAACTTACCCTCCCTCTTCTCCCGCCTCCTCCTGGCTGAATGAGGGCTGGAAGCAGGGCAGCCGGAAGCAGGGGGCGGGGCTTCATCATGTGCCCCGCCCCATCGCACCTCACCTGGGGGAACTGCGATCCCCCGCGTTCCCCCCCGAAATGACCTCTGGCCCTAGCTAGTTTGATCTTGTCAGGTCTTGGAAACCAAGCAGGGCTGGATGGGAGACCAGAGGCAGGAAATGGCATCCCACCTATGTTCATCTCTTGCCTTGAAAACCATATGGGTTAGCTGTGACTGGATGGCACTTTCCACAGCAATCAACATCCAAGTGGAACCAATATATTAGGAACCCTCCATGGCTCTGGTTTTTATTTCTGAGTTTTGTACAGATTTCTGCACATGCCCGGTTTGCCGCAGCTTTCACTTCCTTCAGTTCCTTTGCATGTTTACCCTCCCGCTCCAAGCGCATTGATAATACATCACAAAAGAGTCAGCTGGATGCAATGGCTCATAGGTTGAGCCAAGATTCTTTTGTTGGAGTTTTGCCGATACGTGGGCATGTGTGTGCTCCTCAGTAAAACAGAGAAAGCCATTTTGATGCCAGCATTGGTACCATCACATCAAGATTTTTTGTGTATGTTGCAGTGTTTTATCAATGCACACATGCATATAAGTAATGTAGTGGGGGGAGGGGGGACGGGGATACAAAGAGACCACAGGCAATGTGTACATCATCCAAGTCCAAAGTTAATCGTAGGAATTTTCCTAGTTAAACTGGAATTAAGGGAGAGTGGAAATACTGGAGCTAAACATTCCTTAAGATATTTCCCAGTGATAAAACCGTTTGGTGTAGATTTGAGCAACTCTATTGGACACCCAGGATAGTTTCTTTCAGTATCAGATATTTGACTTTGGTATTTGATAGTTGATGTTTGATAGCTGGCTTGCCACAGAGAGTAGTAGTTTATTCATAGGATTTATATCCTGTCCTTCTACTTGAAAAGCATCTGCATTTAGATGCTGAACGGTAAAATTGGGAAACTCAGTACATTAAAAAAAATATTTATGAATATGCAGTTTCTCCAAGAGCACTGGTTGCCTCAAGTGTGAAAGGGCACATGCTAGTCCCTCAAGATCTCCTCCAGATACCATCTTTGATTATAGTTACTGTTGATGGGTCAGGCAGTGACACACCAGGATACAAAGATATGACCCCGATATGCATTAATTGCCAGTAGTTTGGACTAATCCTCGAACGTGGTACAGTGATTAAAACAGGGGTTCTCAGCCTTTAGTACACTACTGCTCATCAAGCATGCATACAATGTTGTTATCGAATGCCACCGAAACCACAATATTAAAAAAGTCAGATCAAAACAGCATTCCAGACAAGTAAACTAAGCAAGAGTCCAGTAGCTAAGTCCAGTATCTAAGCAAGAGTCCAGTAGCACCGTAAAAAGTAACAAACTTTGTGGCAGGGTATGAACTTCCATGAGCTAATAGTCATGGGTGACTTCATCATCCATGCCGATGACGCAGCTTCCATTCAGGCAGCGGACCTAGTGTCGTCCATGGCGGTGCTGGGACTCTCCTAATTTATAATGACTCCCACTCACCGGGCCAGGCACATGCTCGACTTGATCTTCACGGCTGGGGTAACAGTGGACCGGATTACTGCTTTGGCAGTACCATGGTCAGACCACCATGCCCTGGGCGCCCGTCTGAATGTTCCACCCCGACCCTGTTTAGGTGGCGAGCGTATTTTAGCTTGCCTGCAGAGCCAAATGGACCCAGTGTGGCTCCAAATGGCCCTGCGGGATCCGATGTCCCCTGGCAGCTCGTTGGATGAGCTTGTGGGTGACTGGGACAGTTGGCTCTCTGCGGCCATTGACAAGATCGTTCCCCAGCGCCCCCGCTCTAGGCTTGCTCCCTGGTTTACCCAGGAGTTGTGGCTTATGAAGCGAGAGCTGAGACAGCTAGAGAGACGGTGGCGCCGTGCTCGAGATGAAGCTACAAGAGCATCTTATAGGACGTTTATAAGATCCTATGAGATGGCAGTCAAAGCTGCTAAGAGAGAGTTCTGTGTGGCTACAATTGCATCTGCGAGCTCACGCCCAGCCCAATTGTTTAGAAAGATTCGGTCTATAACAGCTCTGCCACAGGCCAGATGAAACGCTAGAGAATTGGGTATTGGCTGTGAGGCATTTGTGAGCTATTTTGCAGATAAAGTCTTGGCGCTCCGCCGCAACCTCCCTGCCACAGTTGAAACAGTGAGTGAACTCGAGGCCCCTTGCGCGTCTTCGGTTTTGGATTATTTCAGCCTGCTCAGCCTGGAGGAAGTTGATACATTGCTCGTAGCTGTATGCCCAACCACATGCAGCCTTGATCCGTGCCCTTCCTGGCTCATTAAAGCTGGCCATGAAGGGTTTCGAGGTGCCCTAAGGGAGATTATCAACAAGTCCCTCTCTGAGGGGTGGTTCCCGGGGGCACTCAATGAAGCAATGGTCCACCCTCTCCTGAAAAAATCATCTCTGGATCCGGCCGAATTGGCCAACTATCGGCCGGTTTCCAATTTGCCCTATTTGGGCAAATTAATTGAGAGGGCGGTGGTGCTACAGTTGCAGGGCTTTTTGGATGACACTTCCGTATTAGATCCCTTCTAGTCTGGCTTTCGCCCAGGACACAGGACGGAGACAGTGCTGGTCGCTCTTACTGAAGACCTCCGGAGGCATCTGGATGGGGGCGGCTCGGCAGTACTGATGCTGTTGGACCTGTCGGCTGCGTTCGACACAGTCAACCATCAGTTGCTGACCCCCCGCCTCGCTGACGTGGGGATACAGGGGCTTGCCCTGCAATGGCTTGTTTCCTTTCTCCAGGGTTGGGGACAAAGGGTGGTGCTCGGGGAACACGGAGTGCCTCAGTGGGTGGTGCTTTCCCCAATATTATTTAACATCTACATGCGCCCCCTTGCCCAGAGGTATGGGCTGGGTTGTCACTAGTACGCTGATGACACCCAGCTCTATCTGGGCGGCCAGTCGGACTCCGGACTGGAAGATCTGGACCGGGCACTGCAAGCTGTCGCTGGTTGGCTCAGACTGAGCCGGCTAAAGCTAAATCCAGTGAAGATGGAGGTCCTGTGCCTGAGTCGGGGCGGTTCTGGGATAGGGATCCTGCCTTCAACCTTCGATGGGGCACCGTTAGTGCCAGCGCTGGAGGTTAGGAGTCTGGGAGTGCTCTTGGATCCCTCCTTAACAATGGAGGCCCAGGTAGCAGCCACTGCTAAGTCGGACTTTTATCATCCTCGGCCAATTCGGCAGTTGGTTCCCTTCTTCAATCACGACGACCTGGCTACAGTGATCCATGCGATGGTCACCTCGAGAATAGACTACTGTAACGCTCTCTACATGGGGCTGCCCTTGTTGCAAATCTGGAAGCTGCAGCTAGTGCAGAACGCCGCAGCCAGGCTTTTAATGGGTCTCCCTCGATGGGAGCACATCCGGCCTGCACTAAAGATGCTGTACTGGCTACCAATAGCATATTGAATTCACTTCAAGGTGCTGGTACTTACCTTTAAAGCCCTATATGGCCAGAGTCAAACATACCTAAGGGACCGCCTTTCCCCATACATACCCCAGAGAGCACTACGGTTGGAGTCACAACATCGATTAATTATTCCAGGCTCTAAGGACGCCAGGCTCACCGTTACTAGGGCCAGGGCCTTTTCATTGGTGGTTCCTTACTGGTGGAATGAGCTCCCGGAGGAGATCAGGGCCCTGTGGGACCTTTTACAGTTCCACAGGGCCTGCAAGATGGAGCTCTTCCACCAGGCTTTCAATTAGGAGCCGCCCACCACTACCACCAACTACCACTATTATTAACATCTGTGGTAAAGGGCTGGCCCCAGCGTGGAAATCGAGCCACATCGTCGTGGGAGACTGGACAATCGCTGAGCTGGGAACTTTGGTGTTACATCTTAAAACACGCCACCTTAATTTAATGAAGGAATGACTATTACTGCGAGCACTTTAATTGTATGATTGTTTTAAAACGTCTCAAATGTTTTATGTGGACCAGGTACACTGTACCAATCAATGTAAGCTGCCCTGAGCTGGTTCGCGGGGAGGGCGGGATACAAATGCAATAAATAAATACATAAATGAATGAATGAGTCACTGCTCACTTCTTCAGATCTGAAGATGTGAGTAGTGACTCACAAAAGCTCATCCCCTGCCACAAAGTTTGTTAGTCTTTCTCCCCCCAAAAAACAATTTATTAGGATATATTATTAAGTCAAATACACATCATATTATTAAGTGTTATACATCCTTTCTTATCCATTATCCCACCCCCTCTGGCTTCCCACAGTGCTCCAACCTCCAGCCCATTCTTAAATTTTCCTTATTTTCCCCTTATCCTTTAATCATAATCTACCAGTAACACTTCCTTCTGCTATTGTTTTCTTACAATTATCTCTCTTCTAATAACATTAACTTCTCAATAATTTTCAAAGCAAATTAATTTGTCCTTTACATCCCAGTATTTCTCTAAATAATCTTTAAAGTCTTTCCAGTCAGGGCCGGCCCCAGCTTATTTTGCACCCTAGGCGAGGATCCCTTCTGCCCCCCCCCCCCCCTGCCCCCCCCGCGGCCTGGCCCCCTTAATTGGATCTGTACCCCGGACCTCCCATTCCCCTGGCACCCATGCTCTTAACACTCACTTTTGCTTTTGTAACTTTGCCTGCTTTGCACATCTGGCTTCCACCAAGGAAGACTCTGCAAAGAAAGGCACTCGCAGTCACAAACAACCTCTGCTTCTCACTTGCCTTGACAGTTCCTTGCTGGGGTTGCCATAAGTCAGTTGCAACTTGAGTGTCCTTATGTAATAGTCCCCCTACTTAGATTCTTCTTTGACTCAGCTGAGTGACCCTTCTGTGCCCAGAGGGCTAAGTTCTTTGGTGGAATTGGTGTTTGTATCATCAGAAAGATCATAACATGTTTAAAACTCAGTAGTGTTTGCAGCTGAACCAGGACAGCAGGGTGTGTGTGTGCCAGTTTGGTGCCCCTAAGGGCCGGCACGCTCTAGGCGAGCGCCTAGTTCGCCTAGTGAGTGAGCCGGCCCTGTTTCCAGTCTGCATAAAACTCTTCCGCTTCAAGATTCTTAAGCTTCCTTGTCATTTTGTCCATTTCAACCATAAATAGTAGTTTCTTTATCCCCGATTTCCGGAATTCTGTCTTGCTTCCAGCATTGTGCACAAAGTTTGTTAGTCTTGAAGGTGCTACTGGACTCTTGCTCTTTTCTACTGCTACGGACAGATTAACACAGCTACCTATCTTGATCTTTATGTATCTAAGTATGGTATATCTCTATGAGACGCAGATTTCAGCTATACATTCAAGGAGACTCTGTGCCTGAGGATCATCAGGAAATTCTTTAATGTTAGCTTTGGTTTTTATTTGCTGTGTGTCATATTTTAGAGCATGGCAGAGAAGTTGGGGATCTGGGATTTTATCCTCAAGATATAGGCAGGACAGGCTGTCCACTTTACCTCCTTTCCTCCATCTCAGTCCCCTGCTGCCACTCATGGGAATAATGTGCAGGCTGAAAGGCCATCCCGCCGTGACATCACTTCTGGTCATGTGACTGGAACTGAGGCCACTATGTTGTAGGATGCTCTAGGATTCGGTCAGAACTCAATGGTAAAAACAATAGTTTTGGGTGAATCCTAGAGCATCCCGTGGTGTGCCAATGTCACCTTTGGTTACACAGCCATAAGGGCCCTGGAAGCGCACTGGGTGACCTTGGGACAGTCTCTCTCGCTCACAAAACTCACTGGATGACCATAAACCACTCTTCTCTCAGCCTAACCTTCCACACAAGATTGTGTACACAAAAATGTGGGTGTGTGAAGAAAAGCATTTTCTCCTGGGAGGTTGGCAAGGAGCACAGCCCCCCCTTGCACTGGGAACAGGCTGTGGGGGGGAGTCAGTGCAATGGCTTTCCAGCTTAGGTTTCCCTTGCTTGAATTCGACTCTAGGGATGTGGTGCTCATCTCCGTTTCCAACCTGAAGAGCCAGTGCTGTCCAAAGACATTTCCATGGTCATGTGGCCGGCATGACTCGACGCCAAGGCACACGGAACGCTGTTACCTTCCCACCGAAGCAGTACCTATTTATCTACTTGCAATTTCTTGCTTTCGAACTGCTAGGTTGGCAGGAGCTGGGACCAGAGATGGGAGCTCACTCCGTCATGCAGCACTCAGGTCTCGAACTGCTGAACTACCCAACCTTCCGGTCTGCAGTTCAGCGTCTTAAGCTACTGGTATACATATACTAATGGATCTAGCTAGAGACAATGGGGTGGGTCAAGCCCTCCCCCCTTCTTCAGGCAGGGAACAGAGAGTTGGGGTGTGTGTCAAATTCTAGAGTGGCCTGAGGAAGGAACTTTTTAGAGATAAAAGGAAAGGCTTCCTTGACCTGGGCTGACCTGGGTCAAGGGGTGGAATACAAGAGATGATAACATCTCCATGGAAGAGGAAGGCACTCTTTTTTCTGGAATGCTGAAAGCATGAGGGAACAAACACAGCCCTCCCCTTTGGGATGGCAGCCATTGACCATGTGCTCACCTACAGAAGGAGGGATCTTCAAGGTAATGGCAATTTTGTAGGGATTTGTAACTTGAGGAGCCTGTCCTATTTTAACATCAGTTAGGGCATGTATAGAGGAAGTGATAGAGAATGCACATTTTAACCAATTTCCTTTGAATTCCTTGCTCAGTCTGGTGCTGTGCTAAAAGTATGCTTGTAAACATTTCCTTTTTAATAAAGACTTTAAACTTTGATGCTGGGAGTGGTTCTCTGTACCACAAAGACCTCCACCATTTCGAACACACTATCTGAAGAGGGGAGACAGGGGGAAGGCAGGCAAGCAGCTATTCCTCCAAAGGGCGCCTAAGGCATTAATCTATCCCTGCGGTGACCAGGCAGCAGGAGACACTGAGGCAAGGCCTCTGAACGTGGAAGGGAAGCTGGGCATCCTGTCCCTCCCAGTGGGTAATTCCTTGCAAAGGGCAGGTGGCGGCGGACTACCCTGAGAGTAGGAGAAAAGCCCCTCCAGGGACATGGGAACCTCTAGGAGGGCAGGGCAGAAACAGGGCCTGCAGGCCAGAGCAGGCACGTTCTGCCACAGGGGGTTTCACTATCTATACGCTCTCTTGAGCTCCTTTGAGGAAGGGTGGTAGAAGAAATCTGGTAATTACATGTATGGAGCAGCCTGGAGTGGAGGCAGTGGGCGGTGCCCTTTTGCTTAATGCCGCTCCACCCAGGAACAATCATTCAAGGAAAATGTGTACTAGATATAGCTGCCTGATGCCACAGTTTGTCCCCTAAATGGCACCCCAGATTCACAACCTGACCTTTGCCCTACCTTACCTCACAACAGGGCCAGTCTGGTTTATTTGCTGCCTGCTTTTCCTGTTGGCTAAAAATATGTGCCAAAAAAAAAAAGATCGTACAAGTTTCTTTTGTACAATACAGAACATTGCGATTTTCAAACATGGCTTCAGCCGGCGGAGAGAAGGGATCCGTTGCCAGCTGCAGAATTCTTAGAGGCTACAGATCAACTGTACAGAATCCCCTCCGCTATGCCCACAGAACCAACCAAAAATGGCTGAAAAGCTTGTCCCACCGTTGCTAAGCAAACCACCCAATGTGTTGCCCTCTGTTCCCCACCATGATTTTCTATTGTATTTTTATCCTGCTCTCCCTACATGCACACGTCTCCCCCCTCAGCTTTGTCTTCACAATACCCCTGTGAGGTAGGTTAGTGGGACAGAGAGCATGGTTATTGACGGAAGGAGGTTCGTGGCTGAGCAGGGATTGGAACCCACTCCGCTGGCACAGTTAGCAAAATGTCTGGCCCAGGGGTCATTTCGTAGAAAAAGAGCTAGGGGAACTCATTAGCATAACTCATTAGCATATGCCACACCCCCTGACATCAGGGGCCCGGTGGAGGACCTGCAAGGCCGGCGGGAGTGCGAGGAAGCCCCGCCATGGCCCTCCCTAGCCCCAGGCAGGCAGGGGTGGGGAGAGGCAGGGAGGAAGCAACTTACCCTCCCTCTTCTCCTGCCTCCTCCTGGCTGAATGAGGGCTGGAAGCGGGGCGGCCAGAAGCAGGGGGCGGGGCTTTGTCATGTGCCCCGCCCCCCGTACCTCACCCGGGGGAACTGCGATCCCCCGTGATCCCCCCCGAAATGACCTCTGGTCTGGCCCCAAAGAGAGAGGAATAGGCATCATGTGACTTACATGACAACATTTCATCTCTCCCCGCCCCCCGGGAAGCCAAGCAGCCAGTATTCTACCCGACCAACCAGTACAGCAATAAAAACAATATGAAGGAGAAAGCCCTTCAGCTGCAGATTTGCTGCAGCAAGTCCCTTTTCCCTTCCTGCCTAAGCTCTACCTATAACTCACTAAGTTATGGCCGAGATATTAATCTGACTAAGGTTGCCAACCTCCAGCTGGGGTAACCCGAGCTGCAGTGTTAGGAGAGTCAAGTAATGAATAAACACACTGCAAGAACCTTTTGTAACTTAACGTGTACTGTTTATGCACAATGCACTTTATAGAATAATAATTATAAATAGTACACGTTAATTTACAAAAGGTTCTTGCAGTGTATATTCATTTGTTACTTGAACCTCCAGCTGGGGCCTGGAGATCACCCGGAATTATAACTGATCTCCAGACTGTTGGAGACAGCTAAGAGTCTATTTACTTTAAATAACACTGAAAGAGTGGTTTAGTCCACTTGTACCCTATGGGGAACTGTGGAGCATTCTCTAGTGTTTAGAGTTTATTGAATGTTTTTCTTTTCCAGTTCAGCCTACCTCTTGTTTTTTTTCCTTTCTCTGCTGTGTGTTAGTATGTGATACGGCTTGCATTCTGCAGGCCTCTCTGTTGTATGAATGGCCTGTAGTCAGTTTTTGTCTTTTTTTTTTTTTTTTGTGCAAAACCCTGGCCCCGGTCACACCCCAGGAAAAGCCGTGGCGGAAGTGTGGCTTTTTAGAGCCGCAGCAAAAGAGAAGCGCGGCAGCGGGATCAGACAGATCCCCCGAGTCGCCACGCATATGCTCCCCAGCGTGATCAGATGCTGAGGGGGAAGCCACGGACAGGAGAGCGAGGCGAGTCAGCTGCGCATGTGCGCACCTGCGCAGTTTGGCAGGGGGCCTCGCATGTTGCGGGAGACAGGCGCATTGGCGATCACACGGCCGCCCGTGCTGTGGATTTTCCAGTAGGTACTAGTGTTTTGCAGGGGTTTTTTTTTACTCTGCATCTTCGGCCGGAAGGGACGGGTTGGGGGCGGGTGTGCGACGCTTGCCAGATGTTGGCATCTGATCACGCCGGTTTAATCTGCCCTCAATCCATCCGTTCCGCAGGGCATTTCCTCCCGTGTGACCAGGGGCCCTGTTGCAGTAAATTCTTTGAAAGCAAACTCCAAAGTGTTTGCTTTCTGCCAGCACAGACTACATAGGTCAGTATCCCGGGAGAAAATAGCTACTTTGAAGGGTGGACTCTGTGGCATTATACCCTAATGAGCAGGGGTCGTTTCGTAGAAAAAGAGCTAGGGGAACTCATTAGCATAACTCATTAGCATATGCCACACCCCCTGACATCACCGGAAGTGTGTCATAAGGCCACACCCCCTGACATCACCGGAAGTGTGTCATAAGGCCACACACCCCACCCCCAACGGTCCTGGCTGCCACCGCCGGCCTTGCAACTCCACTGCCGAGCCCCATGAGGGACCCGGCGGTGGACCTGCAAGGCCGGTGGGAGTGCAAAGAAGCCCCGCGAAGGTCCTCCCTGGCCTCAGGCAGGCAGGGGTGGGTAAAGGCAGGGAGGAAGCAACTTACTCTCCCTCTTCTCCTGCCTCCTCCTGGCTGAATGAGGGCCGGAAGCGGGGCGGCCGGAAGCAGGGGGCGGGGCTTTATCATGTGCCCCGCCCCCGTACCTCACCCGGGCGAACTGCGATCCCCCGCGATCCCCCCCGAAATGACCTCTGCTAATGAGATTTCTCTCTTCCCCAAACCAGGCCCTCCCCATGCTCCACGCCCCAAAATTCTCCAGAAATTTCCCAACCTAGTGTTGGCAACCCTATGTCTGACCCACATTGCTATCCTTATGCCTTAGACTCCACCCCTGACCCACCAGTTGGTACCTCCATTATAGAGTGTCCCAGGGCTATTTTTGGGCAGGAACACACAGGAACGGAGTTCCGGCTGGCTCCCAAATTGGCCACGCCCAGCAGGAACTCATTAGCATAACAGGCCACACCCAACATCAGAAACTCATTAGGATTGGCTACATTAGGGGTGTGTGGCCTAACATGCAAAGGAGTTCCTGCTCCAAAAAAAGCCCCTGGGTTTTGACAACAAACAAGGTTAACAGAATAGCAAGCAAAAGGTGGGTGTGGCTGGATAACCACACTTCTGGTAACATGGGGGTGCGTCCTAATGAGCTGTGCTGTCAGGGGTGTGGCCTAATATGCTAATTAGTTTCTGGTGTTGGGTGTGGCCTATTATGCTAATGAGTTCCTGCTGGGCTTTTTCTACAAAAAGAGCCCTGAATTGTCCCCTAGATCTATGTAGAGTAGTGGCTAAGGCTACAATCCTATATATACTTACTTGAGACCCAGACCCATCAAATGCACTGGGGCTTACTTCTGAGTAAAGATTCACAACTCCACCTTTGCGCTGTAAGCTGTCACCCAGGAAGCTCTTGGTTCAAATTTTGCCTCTTTCACAACCTCATTAGATGACCTTGGGGCCAAAATCCATCCTAACTTTCAGTCAGTTCTTTCCGGTAGTTCGCCAGTAAGAGCTTAATTTCTAAGAATGAGTGGGCTGGATTCTGACCAGCACTATGGTTGTGCAGGAAGAAGGGGATTCAGCCTTCTTTCCCAGGCTGTTTTCCATGATCTGAAATGGCCTGGGGAGCAGCTGTTTGACCCCATTTGGGGAAACATACATATTCCCTCTAACCTGAGTCAGTGTGAGCTTACTCAAAGTTTTTAGCCTCTGGCTCACACATTTCTGTCGTAGCTCAGGAAGGATGGCTCTAGAGTGAACTGATTTATACAGTAGCCAAATCATTCGCTCTCAGCTTTAATGCCAGTAGCTCACAAAGTAGAATTTTTGCTCACAAGACTCCACAGCTTAGAGAGAACGTTGTAAACTTCCCTAACTGTGCAAATAGTGCCTCTTAGGGCTGTTTAAAGTTTGGGAAAAGAGGATAGGTGGTGGAAGATGTGTGATATCCCTTCTTCCCATGTGCCACAGTCTCCGTGTGAATTGAGCCTGGGCAAACAGCCAGAATATGCCTGCCTTCTTCTTAATTACTGTTTTTGCAACAAACACCATAAACCACAGGCCATCACAAACTAAAAGGGAAGCCTAAGACCCGCTACCTGAGTTACAAGGCGATTTTACTACAGCCGCCAAAAATTTAGACACATACAAAGTTGCTTGTTTATCTTCATCTCTTAGTAACCAGGAAGATTAGCTTCTCAAGAGCTAAAGGAAAAATCAATTCAGCTTTCAAATCTGAAAATTCAGGGCAACCCAAAATAATATGATCTATAGAGTCCATTCGGTTAATATCACATCCACAGAGTCTATTAGAGTATAAAGTAAAGGTAAAGGTTCCCTTGCTCGAAAGCCAGTCGAATCCGACTCTAGAGTTGCGGTGCTCATCTCCGTTTCAAAGCCGAAGAGCCAGCGCTGTCCGAAGACGTTTCCGTGGTCATGTGGCCAGCAGTATGACTAAACACCAAGGCGCACGGAACGCTGTTACCTTCCCACCGAAGTGGTACCTATTTATCTACTTGCAATTTCTTGCTTTCGAACTGCTAGGTTGGCAGGAGCTGGAACTAGAGATGGGAGCTCACTCCGTCATGCGGCACACTCGGGTCTCGAACTGCTGAACTACTGACCTTCCACAGCCTGCAGTTCAGCGTCTTAACCACTTGAACCACTGCAGTATAGCATACCACTAAACCTTCCTAGCAGCACACCTGATGGCAAGGCGTTCAAATGCCTAAATGCCCTTCTATACTTTGGAAGAGAGCATTCAAATAAGTAGTCTGGACTCTGGCGTTTTTATCAGGGGAAGACTTGCAACTGAAAAGGATGAACATACTCGGTGAGCTCTAATCAGCAGACTCATAATCAAGATCCCCCAAAAGTCTAATTGACTGACTCAATTTACAACTACTCATAAATTCTGTCATATTATTACTGATGCCCAGAGGTAATAATTTAAATTCCAAGTATTTGTCCCAATCACTCGTATGAAGATCCAGCATAACTAATTCAAGAAGAACTGATTCTAAATTCAGTTTCAACATCCTAAAAAGGTAAAGGTTCCCTTGCTCGAAAGCCAGTCGAATCCGACTCTAGGGTTGCGGTGCTCATCTCCGTTTCAAAGCCGAAGAGCCAGCGCTGTCCGAAGACGTTTCCGTGGTCATGTGGCCGGCATGACTAAACACCAAGGCGCACAGAACGCTGTTACCTTCCCACTGAAGTGGTACCTATTTATCTACTTGCAATTTCTTGCTTTCAAACTGCTAGGGTGGCAGGAGCTGGAACTAGAGATGGGAGCTCACTCCGTCATGCGGCACCCGGGTCTTGAACTACTGAACTACCGACCTTCCACAGCCTGCAGTTCAGCGTCTTAACCATTTGAGCCACCGCAGCTCCATCCTACTAAACACAAAACATGTCTGCCAAAAGTCCACATGGACTTTGTAACGTGTGAGTCAGCCCCAAATGGGAATAGTAACACTGGTACCTTAAAGGCAGGGTTGCCAACTCTGGGATGGGGAAATTCCTGGAGATTTTGCAGGTAGTGCCTGGGGAAGTTGGGGTCTGGGTAGAGGAAGGACCTCAACCTGGTCAGATGCCATAGAGTTGACCTCCCAAGGCAGCCATTTTCTTCAGAGGAAATTATCAGTTATAACCAGTTATAATTCTAGGAGATCTCCAGGATCTACCTAGAGATTGGCAACCCTAATTAACAGGGCTGTTGTAAAAGTTATAACCCAGTGATACATGATGAAGCACCGTGAACTCTCAAAAGTTCTCTACAAAATAATAAATATGCTTTAATGCTTTCTACAGAGCTGCCAGTACACTTTATGCTTTTTCAGATAATTGCGACATGAAAGCGGCTGTCTTTTGCCTGGCAGCCTTTGACAAACACCTGTTATGATGCCAAAGCATTATTTTTAACGGAACTGTGTAATCCTTTCTTCCTAACTAGAGGAAGGTTAGGCTTCTCTCTTCAAGGCAGCACACAATCGAAAGTCTCCCTAGGGCCTAGAGCATAGGCAGCAGAGCATACTTTGTTCCTGCAGTGGTTTCTGGGAAATCTGGGAACATTATTACATTTCTGGTTCCAGACAGCCTTCCCCCTTGGGAGAAAGCCAAGGATGCCTGCCCAGCAAAGCCCTCCTCCCTCTTCTCCACCCCTTCTCACAGCTGACTTTGCAACAGGTTGAACCCTGTAGATTTAGACCCAGGGATAAATAGGAAGCTTGAGAGCAGCTGACAGTGCATCGAGAAGCACATTTCATAAGGGAGAAACCTTAGGAGCCAAGTTGGTCTTGTGTAGGTCCCTCCCCACCTTTCTTTCTACTGCTGTGGACTTTACAACCTTGGGCAATTGAGTGATATCAGCTGGATTGTGCAACAATTTTCTACAACTTGTGGAAAGAAGTTTTTGTATCACAAGGTTAGTGCCGAGGCCTTTTGTTGACCCTGCAATATTACCTTCCCTTCTTGGAGCTTGGTGGCAGCCGAGGGAGGGGGAGGAGCAAGGCTAATCTATTATAGAAAGTTATTTATGTTATTCTCTCCGGATTCAAATTGAGACAAAGGTCTTCTCAGTCCCTGAGGATGGTTATCACCAAGTTCAGTGCTTTTGCTCGAGGGCTTAATGGAGACAAAGGTTCTCTCATTTGCTCCAGATGTTACATTTCGCTTAATAAAGGCAGCAAGGGTGTGTTTTCATTCATCACTGCTGTTGTGAATGGTCTCTGTGTTTAAGCTGCAGGCATCTGAAATCTGCATAGATATATCATGGGGTGGTCCTCTGGGAGAGCTTTTAGATCCTAAGGTTTGCATTTCCCCCCCTTTGTGTCCATTTTTTATACGCCCCCTATGGGGTTGCCAACTCTAGGTTGGGAAATACCTGGAGATTTGGGGGTGTTAGCCTGGGAGGAGAGGGCCCTCGGACCATAGAGTCCACCTGCCGAAGCTACCCTTTTCTCCAGGGGAACTCCTTTGTCATCTGGGGCTCAGTTAAACTTATAATTAATACTCCCTCTAAGCTGCGGAGTCTTGCGAGCAAAAATTCTACTTTGTGAGCTACTGGCAATAAATTTGTGAGCGAGCAATTTGGCTACTGCATAAATTAGTTTGCTCTGGAGCCATCCTTCCTGAGCTAAGACAAAAATGTGTGAGCCAGAGGCTAAAAGACTGTGAGCTAGCTCACACTAACTCAGCTTAGAGGGAACACTAGTTATAATAGTGGGAGATCTTCAGTCCCTCCTGGAGGTTGGCAACCCTACAATACCAATCAAGGACACATGTCATGACTCTAATGAAGGGGCTCTAGTGCATGAAAGCTTGTGGTCTAATAACAGTACAATGTTAAACAGAGCTAGCCCCTCCTAACCACTTGAGTTCAATGGGTGTAACTCTGTTTAGGAGTAGAAAAGAACAAGAGTCCAGTAGCACCTTAAAGACTAACAAAATATGTGGCAGGGGATTAGCTTTCGTGAGTCATTGCTCACTTCTTCAGATATTTCTGTTTAGGAGTTGCAGTGTGACTCTCCTACTCCTTAATGTGCCACAAGACCCCACTCATAAATGTGGTTATTAGCTTTTATGTGGCTGGATTTTACCAGGTGTTCTTGGCAAGTAACCAAATTATCGATAAACTGCATCCAGCGAGATCTTAACTACCTATATGCAGAAGCAGACTTCTGCAGGCTTGTTGAGATAATAGCCTTATAGCCCAATTCTATGGAAGTTTACTCTGAGATAAATCATTCCTACTAAACAAGGTAGGACTTTAAATAGTATGTAACTCCAAAAAAAGCTTTACATTTATGAATTGGTGGGACAGTAAGATATCACCTTCTTGATGTCTGGCATGTATTGGCCATTTTAAAGAGTACAGTGTTTAATGTGTTCTCTGTTTTCCTGAATACACACACACATACAATTTTTATTACAATAATATTTGAAAATCAGCTGCCGCTTGGCAAACTGGGTTGCACCATTAATATCAAGGAACTGATATTTTTTAAAAACAAAACCAATCTGTGAATTGAATCCACTAAACACAACTGCGTTGCGGGGAGGGCGGGGTATAAATTTGACTATAAATAAATAAATTAACCAAACAACTGTAACGTGCCCGGTGTGGCAAGAGCTCTGATCTGAATGGTTCGAATCTCACCTCTGTCACAGACTAGTTCTTGGTGGCCTTTGGCCAGCCTCTCGGCCTCAGTGGCCTACCTGCACCATGGGATAACCATGCTAGCCTACCATATAGGGCTGTTGTAAGGATTATTCCTGCTTTGAACACAGAATGTGGTACATCTGACGGTACCAATGATGGACTGAGGATTTAGGTTTTGGGTTGTCTATTCTGCTTGTCCATCAACATGGCCAAAGATTATTTGGCTATTCCATGCTGCTGTCGCAAGGTGTCTGCTAGTCTCCTGAGATATAAACAGCCCGCAAGAATTAGGAACAAGCGTCGTCTCTCGCTCCACCTTGCCTTGCCCAAGCTAAATCGCTTAGTGCATCCTCTGACCTCAAGCAGAGACAGAAATCTGGGGCTGGAAGAGCCCGCCCTTCCCTCTGCAGTGGGGCTCCTTCTTAACTCCGCGTGCCTTTAGAATCCCAGCTGGAGGAGACGGGTCGCTCTTCCCTGCCGGGGACTTGCAAGGGGGTCAGACTAGGCGACCTCCCAGTCAGCTCCGACCCGCCTTCTGCGCCTGTCACTGTGCCTTTTCTTCTGCGCATGCGCTAGGCCTGAGAGGCTGTCCCCGCAGGTAGGCGCCGTCCGGGATGTGCCATTGTGCGGGGAAACGGGGGGGGGGGAGAAATGAGGAGAGCGTAGAAAACTCTGATCTTGTCCGGAAAGAAAGAACCGGGATGGGGCTGAAGTTGATGTGGGAAGGGAACACGTCGGCCAGAGGAGGCAGGCAGGCTTGGGGACGGCCTCCTTCTGCTTGTCGCTCAGTGGTAGGCTCCATCCCCTCCCCTGCCCTCCCTTTCTCTCCCCCCCTCTCTCTCCCTTCCTTCGCGAGGCCCAGCTGCTGCCGGTTCCTCTTTGCCAGCGGGGCTTTCGAGAGGAGGTTAGCTGGTAAGTGGAGGTGCTCGGATGCCTGGGGCTTTCGGTGGGCGGGGGGGACTCGGACTCCTGGGTCCATCTCTGCATTGAAGAGGGGGAGGGAGGGGAGGGAGCCCTGGCTAGGGGGCTCGGACGCCTGGGTTCCTTCCATGGGTAAGAGAACGAGGGGGGGGGTGGAGTAGAGCAGAGTGCAGTTCCTGGGTTCCCAAAGGCGAGGGTGGGGAGCAGTGTTCCCTCTAAGCTGAGTCAGTGTGAGCTAGCTCACAGTTTTTTAGCCTCCAGCTCACACATTTTTGTCTCCGCTCAGGAATTGAGGGCTCCAGAGCAAACTCATTTATGCCGTAGCCAAATTGCTGATTCACAACTTTCATGCTAGTAGCTCACAAAGTAGAATTTTTGCTCACAAGCCTCCGCAGCTTAGAGGGAACATTGGTGGGGAGGGGTTGGGTGGAGTGGAGTGGAGTGCGGATCGGACTCCTGGCTTCCTTTCGCGTGGGAAAGGGAAGAAGCAGAGGTGTAAACTTTGGGGGTGCTGAGGGGCTCAAGCATTTGGTTGGGGGAGCAACCAGTGCCAGGCAATATTGACAGACTTACCCGAGGGACTCAGTTACAAGGGATGGCCAGGAGTCCCGGGTTCCCGAGAAGTCCTGGGCTCCTTTAAAGCGCCTAGCGACGCTTTAAATGCTAACGCAATTCATGCCGAGATCAAGATGTTGGGGAGCCCTGTTAGTCTGTCTGTAGTAGTAGAAAAGAGCCAGAGTACAGGAGCCCCCTTCGAGACTAACACCATTTGTGGCAGGGGATGAGCTTTCCTGAGTCACTGCTCACTTCTCTCCAGATAACATGGAAAGCTCATTCCCTGCCACCAATTTTGTTCATCTTGAAACTGCTCCTGGACACTTACTCTTTCCTACTGCAGTTTGTTCCAGCCTGAAGCTCTCCTGACTCAGAGCTCACCTCCATCAAATGCGCTGAAGGGTACTTCTGTTAGGCAAGCAACTTCGGGTTGAAAGGAGAGTGGACTCCCAGGTTCCCTTTAGGGTAGGAAGGGAAGGAGCGCTCCCACTCCCGGGTTCATGGGGGGCTGGGAACTGGGGGCTCCTGGTTTCCTCTCTGGGTCATCCTCCTTTGAAAAGGGGAAGGTAAAATCTGGCCTCTTGAATAAGCTCGGTGTGTGAGTGAAGTGCTGTGAAGGCACAGCCAGTAAGGTTTTCAAGGCAAGACACAAACAGGGGTGTGCTTGCTTAGCGACTTGGGACTTTCTTGGCAGGATCCCATCCAAGCAGAAACCAGGGCCAACACTGTTGTGCTTCCCAGATCTGACAACATCGAGCTAGCCTGGGCCATCCAGATCAGATCTTTGGGTGCACAGTCGTTCAGAGGCCTAGATTTACTGGAAGATGTTTAGGGATCTCAGACCGCTAAGGAGCAGAGCTTGGACTGATGGGCTCTTGGGTGTGCAATGGTAGGTAGAGCCAGGAGTCCTGGGTTCCTCTAATATCAAAAGGTGGAGGGATGGCTGAACTCCTGGGCTCCCTTGGAGTAGGGAGAGGAGGATCCTTTTCTTTTTTAAAAACACTGCATAGAGTTGGTACCTCTGCTTTGAGCAGTTTAAAAATCAGTGATTTTTTTTTTTGATGGCTGAGTCGGAATCCTCTATCAAACAGTTGAAGGTTCAAGCCTACTCTTGTGTGTCAAAAGGGGTGAGAGAAGCTGTTGTCAAGCGTTATAAATGATTCACTAGGTCACACAAGGGCTTCTAAGTGGATGCTGGCGCTAGCCAAGACTTCACAAGTACAAATTACAGGAGAAAACCATCCTATACGTCAGGGGTGGCCAAACTTGCTTAAGAGCCACACAGAATAAACATCAGATGTTTGAGAGCCGCATAATGCGAACAAATATTATAGACATGTTTTTATTGAAATATATGCAAATGTGCTTTTTATTAACATTAAATGAGACTGCCAAAAATAAAAACAAAAGGGATAAAAATAGATACTGATACTGAGATTTATTTGTACAATTATATTTGTGGGCGGGGGGGGGGGTAAGAAAGCATTTAAAGGTAAAGCCGCTCTCTTCCCCTGTCCCTGCTCCCCCTTGCCTCAAGCCTACCCAGGGAGGGGAACACTGGCTGGGGAAGGGAAGACCTGCCGGGAGCCACACAATATGTGTGAAAGAGCCGCATGTGGCTCCCAAGCCACAGTTGGGCCACCCCTGCTATACGCCTCCAAGGATCTCATATGAGCCATCTTGCTTTCGTTCTTTATGTTCTCGCGCCCTGAATCAGTGCATCTAGTTCTCAAATTATAGATGTTTATGGACCTCCTAGCCTCATCCTGGGTATTTACTTCTGTTTGTGATTTGATTTTTATCCCACTATTCTAAGAAAGGGCAGGAATTTGAGGGAACTCTTTTTCACGTTTTATTCCCACAACAGTCCTGTGAAGCGGGTTAGGCTGAGAGGGAAGATCCATCAATAGATATGATAGCAGAATGGGACCTCCATGATCAGGAGCAGTGTACCTCTGAATGCCAGGTGCTGTGGGGCAAGAGCAGGGGAAAACTTTGACCCATGCCGTGGGCCTTTTGGGCATCTGACTGCCTACTGGGCAGCAGGGTGCTGGGTTAGGTGAATTAATACTCTGATCCCTCAGCATTCTTCTTATGCTCTAATGAGGCAGAATGATTGGCACGAGGTCACCCAGTGAGCTTTGAGACTGGGTGGTGATTGGAATCTGCGTGCCCTGGGCCTCCTGTCCAATCAATAATCCACTGACGTGTTCCATTATGGTGTACGAATTTGAAAATGGGAATGTTCATCAGTTATTTAAATTGGGTTCTCTCCCACCTTGGTGGTTTGGAACTGTGATCTAAATCATAGACAAGTTATTTTGAATTAAATTAACCCACTCTGCCCCAGAGCGGTCTTGGAATCCAGCTGGTTAGGGGCTATGGGGTTTGGGTTGCTGAGAATCATTCTGATAGCTCAAGAGGGCCTTGAGCGATTCCCTTAAGATCTGGAGTACGGGAAGGCTGTGGGTCTTCCCGGAATATTGCTTTGCTGGGCTGTGGGACTGACGTGGATAGAGAACTACCAGAAGTACAAGCGGGGTTTCGAAGAGGTAGAGGAACTAGAGATCAAATTGCCAACATTCGCTGGATTATGGAGAAAGCAAGAGAGTACCAGAAAAATATCTACTTCTGCTTCATTGACTATGCTAAAGCTTTTGACTGTGTGGATCACAACAAACTATGGCAGGTCCTTAAAGAGATGGGAGTACCAGACCACCTCACATGTCTCTTGAGAAACCTGTATAAGGGCCAAGAAGCGACAGTTAGAACCGGATATGGAACAACTGATTGGTTCAGCATAGGAAAAGGAGTACGACAAGGATGTATATTGTCGCCTTGCTTATTTAATATATATGCAGAGTACATCATGCGAAATGCTGGCCTGGATGAATCACAAGCGGGAATTAAGATTGCTGGGGAAAAGATCAACAACCTCAGATATGCAGATGATACCACTCTAATGGCTGAAAGTGAAGAGGATCTAAAGAGCCTCTTGCTCAGAGTAAAAGAGGAGAGCGCAAAAGTGGGCTTGAAGCTCAACATCAAAAAAACTAAGATCATGGCATCCGGCCCCATCACTCCTTGGCAAATAGAAGGGGAAGTCGTGGAAGTAGTGACAGACTTCACGTTCCTGGGATCCCAGATCACCGCAGACTGTGACTGCAGCCATGAAATTAAAAGACGCCTGCTCCTTGGGAGGAAAGCGATGGCGAACCTAAACAGCATGATAAAAAGTAGAGACATCACCCTGCCAACAAAAGTCCGCATGGTCAAAGCAATGGTATTCCCAGTAGTCATGTATGGCTGTGAGAGTTGGACTATAAGGAAGGCCGAGCGCCGAAGAATAGATTCTTTTGAACTATGGTGCTGGAGAAGACTCTTGAGAGTCCCTTGGACTGCAAGAAGAACAAATCAGTCAATCCTCAAAGAAATCAACCCTGACTGTTCCCTGGAAGGCCAGATAATGAAACTGAAGCTCAAATACTTTGGCCACCAAATGAGAAGGGAGCACTCACTGGAGAAGACCCTGATGCTGGGAAAGATTGAAGGTCAAAGAAGACGGGGACGGCAAAGGATGAGATGGTTAGACAGTGTCATGACAGCCGGATCACATTAGATCTCAGAAGCTAAGCAGGGTCAGCCCCGGTTAGTACTTGGATGGGAGACCTCCAGGGAAGACGGCAGAGCAGAGGTCATTTCGGGGGGGATCGCGGGGGATCGCAGTTCCCCCGGGTGAGATACGGGGGGCGGGGCACATGACGAAGCCCCGCTCCCTGCTTCTGGCCACCCGCTTCCGGTCGCCCCGCTTCCGGCCCTCATTCAGCCAGGAGGAGGCAGGAGAAGAGGGAGGGTAAGTTGCTTCCTCCCTGCCTCTCCCCACCCCTGCCTGCCTGGGGCCAGGGAGGGCCTTCGCGGGACTTCCTTGCACTCCCGCCGGCCTTGCAGGTCCACCGCCGGGCCCCTCATGGGGCTTGGCAGTGGAGCTGCAAGATCGGCGGTGGCAGCCGGGACCATTGGGGGCAGGGTGTGTGGCCTTATGACACACTTCGGTGATGTCAGGGGTGTGGCATATACTAATGAGTTATGCTAATGAGTTCCCCTAGCTCTTTTTTTACGAAACGACCCCTGCGGCAGAGGAAGGCCATGGCAAACCGCCTCTGCGTCTCCGTTGCCTTGAAAGCCACTTGCTGGGTTCACCATAAGTTGGCTGCTGGTTGACTGCACTTTACACATGAACCTCCGGCACTTTGATTCTTTGTTCTTGAAGGGTAGAGGCCTGGAGTGGTATCAAGGCAGTGCCTCTTTTAATGAAGGTTGTCCTATGAAAGAGAGTAGGGAACTGAAGCAGGTTTTTGTAAGAGCCCAGGTGTTGTGCATAGGAGGAGGCGACTAACAGAGGCTCAGACTTGCCAAAAGTCGCGTTGAGCCCAATGGATATGGGAGATTCTAGGATGCTGAAAGTCTCTATAATGTTCTGCTGAGTGTGTTGCACTACGCCTGAAGAGTCCTGGGTTCAAATCTCCTCCGCCAGTTTGGTGTAGTGTTTAGGAGCGTGGACTCTAATCTGGGAGAACTGGGTTTGATTCCCCATGCAGCTGCTGGTGTGACCTTGGGTCAGTCACGGTTCTCTCAGAGATGTTCTCTCAAGGGCAGTTCTCGAAAGAGCTCTCTCAGCCTCCCCCCCACCTCACCTCACAGGGTGTCTGTTGTGGGGAGGGGAAGGGAAAGGAGATTGTAAGCCTAGGCGTATTGAAGGGTGGGGTATTAATCCAATCTCTTTTTCTTCTTCTCTCAGCCCCTCAAGTTTCTGAGGGATGGCCATTGGGTGTGCAGCTCTGGGATCCTGGAGGAAACTGATTTTCTGTGTCCCAGGTTGATTGGCGTTCATTAGGGGTGTGCAAAAAAAAAAAAAATTCGGCCGAATCGGGCAGAATCAATTTCGGCTGGCAGTAAGACTCCCGCATGTCAGTTTCGTCAGTACCAGTGAGCCGAATATCAATTTCAGCCCCATTATATCCTATGGGCCATTGAAGTCAATGGCGAAAACGAGTATATTCTGGGGGCTGGAGGGGAAGGGGGCTTGAGGGAGAGACTCCAAACTCGCAGGGTAGCTGCTGGAGCCTCTCCCCAAGATACCAACCATGTTTGAAGAGCATTGGACCAGGGGGTCCAATTCTACAGGCCCTCAAACAGGTTGCTCCTATCCCCTTCATTGTTCTCTATGGTGGGGGAAAAAGTTACTTTTTCCCCACCATAGAGAACAATGGAGGGGGTAGGGGCAACCTGTTTGGGGCCCTGTAGGATTGGACCCCCTGGTCCAATGTTCTTAAACCTTGGGTGGTATCTTGGGGAGAGGCTCCAGCAGCTACCCTGCGAGTTTGGAGCCTCTCCCTCAAACCCCCTCCCCTCCAGCCCCCAGAATATACCCTATGTTTTCACCATTGACTTCAATGGCCCATAGGATATAATGGGGCCGAATTGCCACCAAGCCGATTCAGATAAGAGAATCTGAATCGGCCTGTAGCAGCCCAAAAGGGGTCCGAATGGGCCATTTTCGGGGAACTGAATGCACATCCCTAGCGTTCATGCCTCCTTTGTGAGTTGGGCACATGCGGAGGGGAGCATGGTGCCTCTATCCTAGTGCCTCTTGACATCTTGGTGGCTTTTAGATATGAGACTCAAGAACCTTCTGGATGGGATGTGGTTTGGGGACACTGTCTTATGGTGATTTGACACCTAACTGACCACTTGGCATCAGAGGGTAGCTTTGGGTGACTTCTGTTCTACTCAGTGGGCACAACAGTCACTCCCTGCTGACACTTCAGTTCTGCAGTTGTATTTCCCAAGGGCAAGATGCCATGTTCTGTTCTCCAGATTTCAATCACTTACACTGCAGTGTGGGAAATATACGAAACTGCGTGAGAAAACACTTCCTGTTGTTTTATTTCTGCTCCAAAGTACAAAGGAAAAAAAAACACCCTTAGGAGAGGCTGTGGCTCAGTGGCAGAGAACCTACTTTGCATACAGAAGGTCCCAGGTTCAATCCCCTGCCTCTCCATTTGAAAGGACCAGGTAGTAGATCATGTGAAAGACATCTACCTGCCAGTCAGAATAGACAATACTGACCTTGATGGACCAAAGGTCTGATATTGATGAGTTCTGCAAAACCTCTGTGCATAATGGGGGTATGCGTGGGGGGCGAGAACCGGTTGCTGGAGTGCAGAAATAGTAGTTGTTGACCTCTCTGCTCAAACTTACTTCATGCAGGTAAATTGCTTGACCTTCTTTTTTTAACCACTCTATTGGGTAACTGATGCCAGATTCAATAACTCTTCCCCTCTCTTCTCGTATGACACAAATGAGGAATCCTACCTCATTTTTGTTGAATGTGTGATCCAGTGTATATTGGTATGATGATGGCGTTGTGGCTTGTTGACAGTAGTAGGAAGATCTCCTCCTGGGTTGCGTCCAGATGTTCTGATAAGTTGGAATATGTGCAATGAACTGGTTAGTCTACCAAATGCCAAGTAGGTAGTCTCTGTTTATCTGCTTTTTTATGTCTTTTCCACCTCTCAGCAAGCAGAGCATCCTCCCTAGACTGCTGCCTCTGTTGTCCGGCAGTTACTGGGGGGGGGGGAAGCTGCTCACGAACCACAGTTTGTTGAGTTAATACATTGCAACAAACTGCGGTGTCAGTCTGGTACCAGCCAGTGATCTTGATTGTTTGGACCATCTGCATTTGGGTGAGGCAGCCGTCCAAGGGTTGATCAAACCACGACTTCTCACAAATGCGACCTTGATGTTCACATGGTGCCTGGGGATCATTGCTATACTACGCATAAGTTCCAAAGCTCATACTATCTTAAGAACATTCCATCACCTTTCTATTGGTGACATACTGTTGTGTAGCTCAGCGGTTCTCATACTTTCCTGTCTTACATTCCACCAAAAAACTTGGGTCCCATCATGGTAGAAACAAAAGGTCCACTTTTTCCAAGAAGGGACATTTATATGTCTATAGACATCGTTTCAGACAGCCTTTGTAATCTGTTTTGGTAGCCGGTAGCCAGTTGCTAACAGATTTTTTCATAGAATCATAGAGTTGGAAGGGGCCATACAGACCATCTAGTCCAACCTCCTGCCCAATGCATTTTTTGTGTCAGTTTTATTTACTTTTTCAATACTGCTTGTATCCGGTTAGCAAAGCATGGTTGCGCTGTTCTTGAGGTAAACTGCTTTCTTCTGTTTTCACCTCTTCTTTGCACTTCTGAATCGTTGTACGTGTGCTGTTTAAAATGT
The DNA here is from genome assembly GCF_001447785.1 of Gekko japonicus. Taxonomy (NCBI): domain Eukaryota; kingdom Metazoa; phylum Chordata; class Lepidosauria; order Squamata; family Gekkonidae; genus Gekko; species Gekko japonicus. The sequence continues at coordinate 3,374,649 of NW_015164181.1, read as the reverse complement.
CTGCAGCACTTCCAGTAGCGCCACGTGATCTTCCTCTAACTTCTTTTTTGAATGTTCTAAGTTGAATGCTATAGCAATAGACCAATATAGCACATCTGTGCCACAGCGACACCATTGAGATTCCTTGACATCATTGTATTGGTCTAGTGCTGTAGCGTTCAACTTAAAATGTTAAAAAAAAGTTTCAGTAAGATTTTTTGTTGTTCAGTCGTACAGTCGAGTCCGACTCTTTGCGACCCCATGGACCAGATCCCGCCAGGCCTTCCTGTCTTCCGCTGTCCTCTGAAGTTTGCTCAATTTCATGTTCGTTGCATCTATGACACTGTCTAACCATCTCATCCTTTGCCGTCCCCGTCTTCTTTGATTGCACAGCGAAAATAAACATTAAAAAGTGCAGTGCTGTTTGAAATGACCATACCGCTTCAGAGATGGCTCATTAACGGAATGAAATTTGCTGTATGAAACCTCTGTCCCTGTATCACTTTACTTGGAACCGGGCCAACAACGAATAACATCCGGTTTAGAACGGTAATGTGAAAGGGGCCTCTGTTACTATTTATATTATTCAGTTTTATAGCTAGACAGCATAATAAAAAGTAGAGACATCACCCTGCCAACAAAAGTCCTAATGGTCAAAGCAATGGTATTCCCAGTAGTCATGTATGGCTGCGAGAGTTGGACTATAAGGAAGGCCGAGCGCCAAAGAATAGATTCTTTTGAATTATGGTGCTAGAGAAGACTCTTGAGAGTCCTTTGGACTGCAAAGAGATCGAATCAGTCAATCCTAAAAGAAATCAACCCTGACTGTTCCCTGGAAGGCCAGATACTGAAGCTGAAGCTCAAATACTTTGGCCACCAAATGAGAAGGGAGCACTCACTGGAGAAGACCCTGATGCTGGGAAAGATTGAAGGTCACAGAAGAAGGGGACAGCAAAGTATGAGATGGTTAGACAGTGTTATCGATGCAACGAACATGAAATTAAGCAAACTGGAGCACGACAGAAGGCAGGAGGGCCTGGTGTGATGTGGTCCATGGGGTTGTGAAGAGTCGGACTCGACTGTGTGACTGAACAACAACAAGTTTTATAGGGATACAAATGGCAGTAGTATTTCTGGGAGAATAAATTTTATTGCTATGCCTTTAAGACACAAACAAATAAAATTATTTCCATTAGTAGTTGAAAGTTGTAATAATACTATTGAGGATAATATTTTAGTATAGTTGGGGATGGGAAGAAGAATTTAGGCAGATAGGCCCAACAGGAAGTGGCAGATCAAAGGATCCTGTTGGTGAATGGGGGAAAGGGAGAGGGGGTTGATTAGGAGAAATGCAAGTGTCCAAGTTTGCTACTTGCATGCTGAAAGGTCACAGACATAAAATGCATGGCAGGTAGGGCTGGCGGGAGACAGTCAGTCATGCTTGTAGATGGCCATGGGGATCAAGGGAGAGTGGATTATTAGTAAATTGTTATACATACCACCACCTAGACGACGTCTGTGTCTCACTGGTGGTACATGTACCACCACTTGGTAACCACTATTCTGGCTGACTTCTCTGCTCTGCAACAAAGGACAGACTTGAGAACAACAGTTAAGTCACTTGCTTATTGAGACTTTTTTTTTAATGTGATCTCTGATTGGCTTGGCTGGAATCATTTGGGAAAGGATGACGGTTGAGGTGGTGGGGAATGGAGAGCACAGCAACGAACAGGAGAAGCAGGTGCTGATGAAACAGCAGAGCTGGGAAAGAGAATGTATAAAAGGGGCTGGGGGGAAGCATGACGTGTTCCTCCAAATTTTTGTGAGTGACAATTGGGCAAAGCCGTGGGTACCTTATATGTAATGTTGGCTAGGCTTCTGTTGGCCTGGACTTGGTGTTATGTTCCAGTGTACCTCTTGGTGGTAGTAAGATGAAAACCTGCAATCACTAGTCTTGCACGTTATGTATGTTGCTAGCCTGTACCGTTATAGGCAGCTGTTGTGGTTAGTCTGGGCTGTGTGTTGCTCCCCTTTACTGTACTGAGTTTGGGAGAATGGCTGTATAGGCCTTCTGTTTCTCTGTAATGTACAGATGCAAATAACAACTTCGCTGTGCCATTCAGAAACTGTATCACGGCAACCAGAAGTTCTGTCGTGTGTGCGAAATGGAAGTGAACTTCTTATTTTATGCTCAGAGTTTTGACATGCCCCAGTGACTTGTGTTGGTGTATGTGGCTGGGTAAGCTACTCTGAATTTTTATGGGCAGGTTAGTATTTTTGCATTTTTGGCCACTGCATCTTTAATGGTGCCCACCCCCCACATACTTGCTCCCCAGTCTGTTTATCCTGTAGTAATAACCAGCCCTGAATTCATTTCAGACAGGACTTGTCCACGTGCGTTGAAGGTTAAGGTGAGAAGGGAAAACAGCCCCAGGGTTTCTCTCTCACAGCCCTCCTGTCCATCCTGACAAGCTGTCAAGGCCACCTCCCCCCTCCAATTCCATATTCAGGATAACAATCCCCAAGCTGATCAACTTGGAGCCTGCGGCCATGGTAAAGTTCAGTACTAGAAGGCATTTCCGTCAGGATTTCCTCATCTACTCCTGTTTCCTGGGAGTAAGTCCCATTGAATAGACCCGAGTGGGACTTTGAGTAGACATCTTCAGGATCACCCCGTGAGAGAGCTGCTGGCTTCCAGTCCTTCAACATCTCTCTGAAGAAACGGGAGATTGCCCCAGAGGTGTCTACAGTGAGGTGGTTTTCTTGGAAAAAATTGAATCTAAAAAAGTTCTAGAAAATTTTCTGGATGCCCTTAATAGAGCATAATCTGGTTAACCATATTTGGCTTGTCTTTAATAAACAAAATATTAAAAAGGACTGCAGTTCTGTCCCTGTAGCAACAAATGCCCTGACCAGGATAGTCCAGAGTGGACTGATCTTGCCAGATCTCGGAAGCTAAGTAGGGTTGGCCCTGGTTATTATTTGGATGGGAGACCACAAAGGAAGTCTAGGCAGGCAATGGCAAACCACCTCTGAATGTCTCCTGCCTTGAAACCCCTACGGGGTCACCATAAGTCGGCTGTGACTTGATGGCACTTTCCACCACCACCTAACAAATACTTGAACTGTGATATTGGATGAGGGGGGAAAATCACCACAGATCAAGGGTAGTTCAAATGTGATGTTCAAGCAGATTCAAAGCTTTGTGTGGAACGGAATTTTTATTGGCATAATACTTGTAAAGTCTCGTAAGACGATATTCACTTACTTCACTTACACTGTTTAAATTTAAGGGGGAAAGGGTACTGTAGGCTGTTGACATCCTCAGATTGTATGTAATAAGCCGTGGGTATGGATGGCCACACATCTCTTTCAGCAGAGTTCTGCTCTCTTCAACGGAGGTCACTGGGTTACCACAGTTTCGCTGTGGCTTTCTAAAGCATCAGTTACGTTACTAGTAGGTTCCGTATCAGATTTATGGTGATTACAGTATCCCTTCCCTTGAACCCTGTGAGACAAAACTAATAAATAAGAAACTCAGCTTTGGTATTGATTTGACCTGAGCAGCCTATCGGGTGAATGCATAACTTGCATTTTCTTTTTTCTTCCTTCCATCTAGGGTTGCCAAGTCTGGGTTGGAAAATACCTGGAGACTCTGGCGGTGGATCTGGGAGAGGGCGGGGTTTGGGGAGGGGAGGGGCCTCAGCATGGTCCAATGCCATAGACTCCACCCTTCCAAGCAGCCATTTTCTCCAGGGGAGCTGATCTCTGTCAGCTGGGGGTCAGTTGTAAAAGCTGGAGATCCCCAGGCCCCACCTGGAGGCTGGCAGCCATATTCCCATCCCTGGTTTTCAAATCATAAGATACAGGAGTACTGTCTCACATAAAAGGGGCTGAAAATTATCACTTTCAAGCTGCCAGCCTTGTCTAATGTTGTGTTAGCAATGGCACCCGTTCGTTTGTGGCTTCGTTTTCTGAAACAATATGTCTTTAGAGATGGGAAATTATTCCAGGGGAAATAATAAGGTACTGGGAAAATTTTCCTCCCCGTCTCTTTGGGATGTCTTAGCGGCCTATTAGGCCAGCTTTCCCCCCTTGGTATGAGAGATGCTGTGGGTGGGTGGGTGGGAATAGACTGTTGTTTTCTTTTGCCAACATGGCGCTCTCCTTTCTTCCCCCAGCATCCTTCACAGTAGGAACTGGGTGTTTTATCCCACAGACCACTGTTATCTTGCAGTTCCCCATTTCTGACAGGAAAGACTCTTTGAGGAAGCTCATGCCCAAAATGTGGAAAATGGTCCACAACTGTGCTTTTCTAGAAGAAAGGAAGGAAATATTTGCCATTAGCCAATAAGTAGTAGTTCTATTCTTAAAAAAATCCTTAAATTACCCTTTTCTTCTTAAAGCAGTAAAAAATATTAATTTTACCTCTTTATTTAAAGACTCTGGCAAAGAAATTTTATTATGCTTTGAGGGATAGGTTTAGGAGTTTCAACACAAAAACAAAAGTGTACCGGTGCAAGAAGGGTTATCAATAACAAAATGAAAACATCACCTGAACCCATAATGTGAAAAAGTGTAACGAGGAGGAGGAGGAGGAATTGGATTTATACCCTGCCCTTCATTTGGAGTTTCAGAGCGGCTAACAAACTCCTTTCCCTTTCCCTCCCTGCAACAGACACCCTGTGACATAGGTGGGGCTGAGAGAGCTCTGACAAAAAGTGCTCTTTCAAGAACAGCTGTGCCAGAACTATGGCTTGCCCAAGGTCATCCAGCAGCTGCAAGTGGAGGAGTGGGGACTCAAACCCGGTTCTCCCAGATTAGAGTCTGCACACTTAACGACTATACCAAACTAATGTTCAATATACTATTAATAAGTGAGTAAATATATTTGTCAGTACAGAAGATTAAACAATATTATCACAGAAATATAACAAATATCAAAACAGGAGTTTAACACACATGACATGATACAAGGGAAAGAAAGGTGTGGTACTCATAATTAAAGTTGCACCGGTTTCTGCCTATTCCCCCCTCAGGGCTTGATACATCCACAGACCCCCCCACCCAAAGGTGCGGGTACTGGTGATTTCTGCCACCAAATAAATAAGATTTTTAAAAAGGCCTGGTCCTTGTGTCTGCTACAACATCTCCTGTTTCCTGGATTTTATGTGTTGTCTGAGTGGATTCAGCACCTGCTCCGTTTTATGCAGCTGCTGGATCTTGTTGGATTGGCATTTTGTTGTTCATTTTATAGTATTTCTTAGCTGCCTTGAAAACCCTTTCAGTGGAGAGGCGGGTTCAAAAAATGTTTAAGATCGGATGGTGTTCATGTCTGCAGTCAGTCATTCACTGCAAGGAGTTAAAGTTACGAAATGCTTTCTTTCACAAATAAGAAGCATGTTCTCTGAGAGGCAGTGACGTGTTTCAGAGGAATCCCTTGTGTTTTCATACCTCAGTGCATGAGCCTGGGAGATCCTCAGACTCAAAACGCTTCCTGTCCTCACGTGCAGCGATCTTATTCGACTTCTGTTTTTGTCTGAACCCTGCGCCCATCCCTGCAAGCTGGAATTCCCAATTAGGGTTTAATTCTAGATTGGCATCTGCTTCAAGGAACCAGAGCACATCATGGTTTGTGGTCCAGATCAATGGCAGAGATCTTCATTTCGATGGCTGCGTGTCATGGAGGTGGGGAGAGCATATGAGCCTGAGGTAATGGCAGCGTGAGTCTTTTTGGTCACTGCATTCGAATCACACCACCCAGGCGAGCCCAGCTTGTGACTATAATTGCCCATCCTACTTCACAGACTTGTTGTGAGGATAAAAAGGAGAAGGCGGGGAGTGTTGTGAATTGTTACAATCTCAGTTGTTTTCTCTCTCTTCCGGGTGGGTCTCCACTGGGAGAAAAGAGGGATGTCAGTGAAGCAAATAACATAATTCAAATATGTCACAAGTTTATTTATGAGGGGATTGGCCAAATGGGCAGGTTTGTGTGCTCTCTCCCTCTTTAATCCTGAGATTAAAGATGGCAGTGTATTTGTGATCTCTGAATGTGGGTACCTTAAGAAACTGAGCCTTAGTTGTTTTCTCCTCACTGCCTGGGAACAGGTTTCTACCATGGCTCAAAATCCTGAATACTGAGGGGGAGAAAACAAGCCTCAGTTTGTTCAAGTTCCCACATTTGGATGCCACGACAAATCGGAGCAAGTTGTGTTTCCAATTGTGACAAACCATGCGCGGTAAGGTTGCCAGCTCCGTGTTGGGAAATACCTGGAGATTTTGGGGTTGGAGCCTGAGGAGGGTGGGGCTTGGGGGAGGGGAGGGATTTCAATGGGGTATAATGCCACAGAGTCCCCCTTCTAAAGTGGCCGTTTTCTCCAGGTGAACAGATCTCTCTTACCAGGAGATCAGTTGTAATCCCAGATGTCCAGCTGCCACCAGGAGGTTGGCAACCCTAGGGAAGAAGATGTGGAAGTCGTCCGTCCCCCCCGTCCCCCCCCCAGTCCAGCAGGTTCTGTGATTTTTATTTGTGATGTCTGAAGTAAGCCAGTGTGTCTTCACTTTCCACTTTCAGCCCCTGGGAAGGTCATCTTGACACTTGCTTTGGCACATATTTGAGAGGAAAGAGACTCCTTGCTTAAAATGTCAGATGTTCTTCAAACTTTTCAGCCCCCCACCCCCACTTTATAGTCTTTCTTCCAAAAGCCAATTACCTCTTGGGGAACATTTGCAGGTCCAAGAATGTGTTCTCACTTTTCTCCAGCTTTCTTGGGTGAACTTTGCCTCTGGCAGGAAGGGAGGGGGAAGAACGCATAGTTTGTTTTTTTAAAAAGGACTCCTGAACAGAGAGCGTCCAAGTGAATAGCTCTTGTATAAGTTGTTTCAGCTAGAAGGTAACTCGATAGCAGGCTTAAGGTAATCTTTGAACAAAAAAACGGTGTTGTGAGAGGCGGGGTTCCCTGAGCGCTCAGTTAAAAGGTGTGTTGTTTCTGGTGTGAAAAAATACACAAAACAATGTGCTTTTTTCAACATTGAAACTTCTGGTTATGAAACGCCCTGCCCTGTCAATATGCATGCAAAGGGAGTGTTCCTGGATGCTTTGACTTCTGGCTGCCTGGCTACATGTGCTTGGAGCCCCTTTTTCCCAGATTGCATTTTAGTTCTCGCAGCTTCTGCCAAAAGTTAACCATTTACCATCTGCAGAGAAAAAGAGGCATTTAAGAATCATAGAGTTGGAAGGGACATCCAAGGTCATCTAGTCCAACCCCCTGCACAAGGCAGGAAATTCACAAATACCTCCCCCTCCACACCCCCAGTGACCACTGCTTTATGCCCAGAAGATGATGAAAACCCCTCCAGGATTGCTTCCTGACCCCAAAGTGGCAATCAGCATTTCACAAGAACTATGCACTGATGCAACCCTTCCTGCCCTCCCTCTTATGATCTGCCTAAGTTCACAGAATCCACATTGCTGACAGATGGCCATCTAGCCTCTGTTTGAAAACCTCCAAAGAAGGAGAGCCCACCACCTCCCGAGGAAGCCTGTTCCACTGAGGAACCACTCTTAACTGTCAGGAAGTTCTTCCTCATGTTTAGCCGAAAACTCTTCTGATTTAATTTCAGCCCGTTGGTTTTGGTCCAACCTTCTGGGGCAGCAGAAAACAACTCCGCACCATCCTCTAGTCCAAACTTTGGGTTTGGCCAGCCTCTGTGTGAAAGAGACTGCTGATCTTTGTGGGCTGGCATAGTGTTGTGTGGGGGGCAGTGTAGTGTTTGTGGGTGCCACGGTGGCCATTGACATCTTTCCTGGCACCTGCCAAGTAGTTTTAGAAAGTAGGGTGGGGCCAGGTGGGGCTTTTGCCCAGCAAGACTTCTGATTGGTCACTGGAGGCTTGATTGGCAATGCATTTGTCTAAAAACATTCCTTTGGCAAAATCTGTTCCCCCCAGCCCAAAGATTTTTGCTGTGTCAGGTAAGCGGCAGCCGTTTTGTGGCTGGCTACACCTCCTGAAACAGCCAGTTTGTGGCAGTCAGTTTGTGGCTGCTCCTACCACGCTGTGTCAGAATTCCAAAGGTGCCTGCAGGCTCAAAAAGGTTGGGGACCCCTGCAGTTGTGGGTCTGTCTCCTCCGGCTGCGAATACACTGGGCCCTCGGTCTAGCTCTCTGTCGCCAATCAAAGGTGAACTAAGATGGATCAAGGGTCTGACACAGTGTAGCTTTGATAAGCGGGCTGGGAGTCCCCACTTTATGTCTTGCTCCCTTGAGCTCAGCACGTCATCTTAGGCCAGCCTGTCTTTTTCTCTCCACCTATTTGAATATCCATTGGCCAGTCACAATCCCTTCTGGGCAAGTGCCCCAGCTGGCTCCATCCACTTGGTGGGTGCTAGGAAAGGTGTTGGAGGGCACCATATTGGGCCCCCCTGGTCCAGTCATTGTTTCCAACGATAGCCAGTCTCAGGGCTTTTTTTGTAGAAAAAGCCCAGCAGGAACTCATTAGCATAATAGGCCACACCCAACAGCAGAAACTCATTAGCATATTAGGCCACACCCTGACACCACAGCTCATTAGCATATTAGGCCACAGCCCAGTGTTGCCAGAAGTGTGGTCATCTAGCCACACCCACCTTTTGCTTCTTATTCTGTTTACCTTGTTTGTTGTCAAAACCCAGGACCTTTTTTTTGTAGCAGGGACTCCTTTGCATGTTAGGCCACACACGCCTACTGTAGCCAATCCTAATGAGTTCCTGCTGTTGGGTGTGGCCTATTATGCTAATGAGTTCCTGCTGGGTGTGGCCAACTCAGGAACCAGCTGGAACTCCGTTCCTGTGCGTTCCTGCCCAAAAATAGCCCTGGCCAGTCTTGACCAGGAAGTGGCAGCAACAGCCCGCCTCCTGCTGCGTTTCCCCCCAGAATCTGGTGTTCAAAGGTAGATTGTCCCTGAACAATTTCCATTTACTGCTCCTGACCACCTGAACACAGAGGTTCCATTTATTCATTCTGACTCATAACCACCTGAGCATGAAAGTTTCATTTGGCATGACTAATAACTACCTGTGGCCCACATATATGTTTTAATCCTTCTGAGTATCTTGTCATAAGCCTATCCAGTGACTATCTGCATGCTGGGTAGACTCCTGAAATTACTTGCAACACTGGTTTGTGAAATGAGCTTAATGCTGGAAATTATTTCGACTGGCTTCTGGTGCATGCTGATCAGGTTAGGGCTGATTTGTAAGGTGAATGAGAAACACCTGCTTATAAGGTTAGAGGCACATACCTTGTAGGGAGGGGAGTGTGAGAGGGAGAGATGGATACTGATCTTCTGAGGGTACAAGAGGGGCCAGCCAGCATCAGGAATGGTGGACTGTTGGGGAGGGGGGAAAGTGACCCCGAACAAAGACTTGTCTTTTTCCATGTAGGAGTGAATTTGTGCATCTGAGACTTATGGATTCACCATTGGAGTTGAGGCCAAACCTGCTCCCTCAGTGACATCATGGTCTTAGAAGAAGACCTGGAGGTCCCTTCCAACTCTATGATTCTATGACAACCCCCCCCCCCAAGTTTTCCCCTTCATAATAACCTAGATTGGGTTTGTTTGTTTCTTTACAAAGCATACAGCAGAATGTTACTATGGAGACAACCCGATATGGAAACCCCATGTTTCCCCCTTTTTCTGCCCTATGGAGAGCCCCTTGAGGGTGAAGTTTGCTCTTGAGGGGAAGAAATAAAGTGGCGTTGTGTGTGTGAAGGAAACCTATGCACAACCCCCAAATTTCCCTCTTTGGAAAATTGCTCCTTGCTGATTTTCCTTGCTGATTTTCTCTTGCTGATTTTCTCTCTTCCCCCTCCCTTTAAGTGACTCTCAGCTGCTCTCAGTATTCTGGTGTGTGATCGGTCCTCCCTTTTGGTAACTTTTATAGAGTAGTTATTTTTCTACATAACTGGGGAACTCTCTAAGTATGTCAAAACCCCTTCCTTGTCTGTAGGTGTAGTCTGGCTTTATGGCTTTTATGACCTAGTTTTGTTGGCCTGTGGTAGCGTTAATGACCCAAATGGGTGGTGCTCTTTCATATTGACTGTTAGGAAGTGCTAGGGACTATATAGCTTCACTTAGCAGGCCAGAATCAGTGGTGGGCCTTGGAAGCCCTTCCTTGAGCTGCCAACCATTCCAGCTTTCGGCCTGCAAAGCAAACATTGCATGCGATGCTTCCTGCCCATTGGCCTGGTCCCGGGTCACATGGAAGATGACTGCATTTGACTCTCAAGCTCCAAGTTGTTCCTGTAAGATAAGCCTTGATTATGTTGCACAAAGATTACGCAAGCCCTGCTTGTGTAATGTTGGCTCCTGGCACGCCAGGGCAATGTGATGCAAACAGGTGGCAAGAAAAGAGACGATTGAACCAGAGGCTTGAGTTCTGCTGTCTTGCTGAGGAGCTGTGGACTCAGGATAGGTTTCCACTGGGCCAGGCTCACTTGCATACGGAAACCACAAGGACCTGTGAGGGGCACCTCACTTTTCCCTGTATGTCTCTCCCCACACTATTCCCTCTTTCCTTCCTCCTGGCAACCCTCATATCCTCTCCTCTTCCCCTGCTTCATTCTCCCCTACTCAGCCATTCATCTACCTACCTTTTTTGTTGTTGTTCAGTCACACAGTCGAGTCCGGTTCTTCATGACCCCATGGACCAGATCACGCTAGGCCTTCTGGTCTTCCGCCATCCTCTGAAGTTTGCTCAACTTCATGTTTGTTGCATCTATGACACTGTCTAACCATCTCATCCTTTGCCGTCCCCGTCTTCTTTGACCTTCAATCTTTCCCAGCATCAGGGTCTTCTCCAGTGAGTGCTCCCTTCTCATTGGGTGGCCAAAGTATTTGAGCTTCAGTTTCATTATCTGGCCTTCCAGGGAACAGTCAGGGTTGATTTCTTTTAGGATTGACTGATTTGATATTCTTGCAGTCCAAGGGACTCTCAAGAGTCTTCTCCAGCACCATACCCACCTCCCAACTTCAGCTATATTCATTATTTATTTACATCATTTATACCTTCTGTTTCTCCTCAGTGGGGGTGAAGGCAGCCTCCATTCTCCTCTCCTCCTTTTAATTCCCATAACAACCTTGTGAGGTAGTTCGGCTGACAGTATGTGATTGGTCCAAAATCATCCAGTGAGCTTTCACAGCATGATGGGGACTCTAATCTGGGTTTCCTAGACCCTACTCTGAAGATACACTACACTGGCTTTCATACGGTGGCAGCTGTTGAACAGTAGCAAGCAGGCAGGCCTAGGTGAGTCATGCATGTTGGGTGGTGTCAAGTCACACAGTGGGTGCTGCTAGGATTGGCCCCAATGAGCCCTTCTCAAAGGCCGAAACAGCCCTAGAAAGGACCCTACTACACTCTTCCCCTGCCTTTTACTCATGGAAACCAAGCCTCGAATGCTGTAGTTGCCTAGCAATGATCACTGAGGGCTTCTGTTTTTTAAAGTTACAGGCACTCCTTTTTATCATTTTTGTATTTTTAACCCCCTCCCCAAAGTATTTTTGTTTGTTTTTTTTAGAGTCCAGATTTTTCTCCAAACCAGGGGCGTCTTGTCCACAACTCCAGTCACTGGATTTAAGCATCCTCAGTTATGGCCAACTTTGCTATTAGAATATGTGATATCAGGATGATGATGATGATGGAGACCACTCTCAGTGTAATGTACCTCACAGGGTTGTCATGAGGATAACGTGGAGGAGAGGAGTACAATATTAGGTTCACTGGATCCCTTCTGGGGACAAATATGAGGTATGAATGAAGTAAACAGCTCTCTAGCTGAAGGAGCTGAGGAATGTGGACGAACGGTCTATCTCTATATAAGGTAGCTTTGAGCCAGTGTCCAAGTACATGGTTCTAATTTTTTATGTTACAACTTAATAATCATAAAACACATCCTGGTTTTCTAGGTTGCAACATCAAACTTCTAGGCCCTGGAACTTTCCTGCAGATTTTGCTGATGTGTAGGTCTCCCAGTTTTGAAATCTGTATCCTAAAGTGAACTTTGTAGTCTCCCAGCCTGGCTGCTTAATTTTTGACTTCCAACGGCTGTATTTCCGACATTCTTACAGTCGTGTGTAGGACTGCAGCCAGAAAATTCTTATAGGCATTTGACTTTTGTCAGTGTGTTTGAACAGTCACGGGTATGTGAGTGCCTGCTAAGGCATTCTTTGTCGCTTGGGGTTAGGACTGCCAACCTCCAGGTGGGGCTTGGAGAGCTCCTGGAATTACCGCTGCTCTCCAGACTACAAAGATCTGTCTCTCTGGAGAAAGTGGCTGCTTTGGAGGGTGGACTCTAGGGCATTATCCCTTGCTGAGATCCCTCCCTTCCCCTCTCCAAACCCCATCCTCCCTGGGCTCTGCCCTAAGGTTGCCAGACTCCAGGTGGTGGCTAGAGGTCTCTTGGGAGTTACAGCTGGTCTCCAGGTGACAGAGATCCGTTCTTCTGGAGAAAATGGCTGCTTCAAAGGTGAACTCTATGGCATTATACCCCGCTGAGAGACACCCCCCCCCCAAAAAACTCCCTGCTGTACCCCAGGCTCCATCTCCAAAATCTCCGGGGAACATTAACTGAGGTTGCTTTGTGAGAGGACAGCGTTTGAGGGTGAACGGGTGCTTGTAGCCTGCTGGTTTTGTTTGGGTCTTTTGTCTGGTCAGTTGCTCATTGAGCGAGGTCTGTTTGCCTGGAGCTGTTTGAGTCTCCCCCCTGTTGCTGCTGGCAGGTGGGGGTTGTGGGCCTCTAAACTGTAAAGCTCCTCCTAGTCGGAAGCATGAGAGTCAAAGGGCTCTTGGCCTGGAGATCAGGCCTGAGGACCCTGTATTACTCTAGATACCTTTAAGCTACTAACCAGTTAGGAAGGTAGAAAGCCAGTAGGGGAGAAGAGGCTATCCAGTGTGTTGCAGAGAGTGTCACATGTAGGATTATCTACCCACTGGGTGGAAATAGTGGGTGTGTGCTCACTGCATGGAACTCGTGGCTCTCAGGGAGCAGGTTCGTTCCCTTGAGGCTAGGGTTACCGACCTGGAGAAGCTGAGGCAGAGAGAGAGTTTTGCGGAAGAGACCCTCAGGGACTTACTAGAACAGTCCCACTCCACTTTGTGAGCTACTGGCATTAAACTTGTGAGCGAGCAATTTGGCTACTGCATAAATCAGTTTGCTCTGGAGCCATCCTTCCTGAGCGAAGACAAAAATGTGTGAGCCAGAGGCTAAAAAACTGTGAGCTAGCTCACACTAACTCAGCTTAGAGGGAACACTGATGGTGTCTAAGGGGCTGAGGGTTACTGGAGAGGGAAACACATTACAGGTGTCTGTATACCAATGTGAGAAGTCTTCGAGCCAAGATGGGGGAGCTGGAGTGCTTGGTGTTTAAGGAGAATTTAGATATAGTAGGTCCCTCAGAAACATGGTGGAATGGAGAAAATCTGTGGGATACAGTCATTCCTGGGTATAAGCTCTGTAGGCAGGACACGGAGGGATGGGGTGCTGGTGGTGTTGCATTGTACATCAGAGACGGCATAGAATCAAGTTACAGAACATCAGGGGAATTAATTCCCCATCAGAAACGATATGGGTGGAAATAGTAGGGTTACCTAAGGGTTACTTAAAAGTTGTGGTGTACTGTCACCCACCTGATCAAACCCATGAGGCTGATCTTGAGATGGAGAAGGAAACAAGGGAGGTGACTAAAGCGGATCACGTTATTATACTGGGAGACTTCAACTACCTTGACATTGACTCGGTAAACGTACCCAAGTCATGCTGTAGAAATGAGATTCCTAGACATCAACAATGACTGTGCACTGGAACAGCTGTTCACAGAGCCAACCAGAGGAGTAGTGATCTTGGACTTGGTTCTAGCAGGTCTCAAGTCCTCATGAGAGATGTAGAGATTGTTACACCAATTGACCACAATGCTGTTTTGTTCAGCATTCAGGTCAATGGAAAGTCATCCCCAAAGTCCAGAAATGTAACATATGATTTCAAAAGAGGGAGCTTTAGAAAAATGAGGGGAATAGTAAAAAGGAAGCTGAAGGGGAAACTCAAGAGAGTCAAATCCCTAGAGGGTGCTTGGAAGCTATTTAAAATCATACTAATTGAAGCACAAGTAGAATGTATTCCACAGGTTAGGAAAGGCACTGCCAAGTCTAAAAGACGGCCTGCATGCTTAACAATGCAAGTCAAGGAAGCTATAAAAAGGAAAGAGGCTTCTTTTAAAAAGTGGAAGGTCTGCCCCAATGAATTGCACAGAATGGACCACAGGCTCTGGCAAAGGAAATGTAAGTCAATAATTAGGAATGCCAAAAGAGATTTTGAGGAGAGGGTTGCTAAAAGCATCAAGAAAACAATAAACATGTTTTTAAACATCCTCAGAGCAGGAAACCAGCCAGAGAAGCAGTGGGGCCTTTGGATGAAGAAGAAATAAAGGAATTGCTAAAGGAAGATAGCAGAGAAGCTCAGTTACTTTTTTGGTTCTGTGTTCACTGAGGAAAGTGTGGGGCATGTACCCATGCCACAGCCCCTATTTTCAGGAAGAGAGTCTGAAGAATGGAGCCAAATGGAGGTGACCAGAGATGAAGTGCTAGACCTACTGGGGAAATTAAAAAACGATAAGTCTCCAAGTCTTGATGGCATTCACTCGAGAGTTCTTAAGGAACTCAAATGTGAGATAGGTTTACATAAGTGGGTTAGCAGATCAACCAGAGTGAGCCTGGTGAGCATAACGTCGAGCGGCAGAATTCGGGCGATGACCGAATCACGGAGGCGTGGTGACGTGGCGGCGCGGCGGAGCCGGAAAGGACGTGAGCCGGAGCAGTGGTTGAGTCCGCCGGAGAGAGTCGCCGACTTAAAACCCGTTCCAAGGCGCCAGGCAAAGAGAACGCCGAGAAAGAATAACATCTGAAGCCCGTCTGGAAGAGCCGTATAACAACAGGACTCTGCTGCCTGGGTGCCGGTAGGCAGTCACTCCCCTACAAAAATGTGGCCCTAGATAGGAAACTAAAATTGTCTGTAAACCGCTCAGAGACCCCTCGGGTTTAGAGCGGTATATAAACTGAAAGTTAAATAAATAAAAAAAATAAACTATCATTAAATTTAGTTACTTAGTGTACCAGAAGACTGAACAAATGTGACACCAATTTTTAAAAAGGGATCCAGAGAGGAACCAGGAAATTACAGGCCAGTCAGCCTAACGTCTGTCCCAGGCAGATTAGTGGAAACTGTAGTCAAAGATAGAATTGTTAGACACACAGAGGGACAAAGCCTGCTGAGGGAAAATCAGCATGGCTTCTGCAAAGGGAAGTCCTGCCTCACCAACCTTTTGGTGTTCTTTGAGAAAGTGAACAGGGCTGTAGACTATGATGACCCGGTAGACACTATATACTTGGACTTTGTCAAAAGCCTTTTGAAAGGTACCTCAACAAAGACTCCTGAGTAAATTTAGCAGTCATGGGATAAGAGGATAGGTTCTCTTACAGTTAAATGAAAGCATTGCAAAGAGTCGTAATAGAGGGGAATAAGCAATGGGTCTCAAAAAGATCGGCATTAGGGCCGGTACTATTTACTTTATTCATCAATGATCTGGAACTAGGGGCGAGTAGTGTAGTGGCTGAGTTTGCAGATGACACCAAATTATTCAGGATGGTGAAAACCAAGGCTGAACGTGAAGAGCCCCAAGAGAACCTCCAGAAACTGGGCGAGTGGGTGACAATGTGGCAAATGGAGTTCAGTGTTGCTAAGTGCAAGGTGATGCACATCGGGACAAAAAATAATAATCACAACTTCAAGTATAGGTTGCTGAGACTGAGAAGGAAAAAGATCTTGGGGTTGTAGTGGATAGCTCAATGAAAGTGTGGACCCAGTGTGCTGCAGCATTGAAAAAGGTGAACAATGTGTTAGGGATTATTAGGAAAGGGGTTGAGAATACAATGTCCAACATTTGTAATGCCCCTGGACAGATCTATGGCGCAGCCTCATTTGGATACTGTGTACAATTCTGGTCACCAGATCTCCAAAAGGATATTACAAAAGGTAAAGGTTCCCTTGCTCGAAAGCCAGTCGAATCCGACTCTAGGGTTGTGGTGCTCATCTCAGTTTCAAAGCCGAAGAGCCAGCGCTAGAGTCAGATTTGGACTGGCTTTCGAGCAAGGGAAACCTTTACCTTTTACCTTTACTATTTTGAGAGGCAGGCGGGAGGCAAAACAGTAGAAGGGAATATCAGATGGGGGTATGGACTAATGTACTCCTCACTCGAGTGGCTACTATTTCTAGGTAGTGTTGCTCATACTTCCGACTAGTAGTTGTAATCACTAGTAGTCATTATTCTTAGATACCACTGCTATCTATTAGTACTAGGCAGAGGTAGTGGTAAAGTACGCCAGTATTTACTGTTACTAGTAGCGATTGCTAATGCTGTCAACTTCTGCTGGACATTATGGAGATCTGCTAGAGCGTCAGACCGTATCTGCTCAGAGCCAGCTTGGGGTTGTGGTTTAAGTGCTGAGCTAGGGTCCAGATTCAGTTTCCCGCTCTCCGAGAAAGCTTTCTGAGTGACCTCAGCCCAGTCATGTGCTGTCGGCCTAACCTACCCCACGGGGTTGTCGCCAGGGTAAAACGCAGGAGGGGAGACTGGTGTTATGCGGTCTTGAGCTCCTTAGAGGAAGGGTGGAATAAAAATGTAGATAGGAGTTCGCTTTCAGGGGTAGTTCAGGAGGCTTAGTCCAGCTAAATATTTAGTTGATTATGTCAAATCAGTATATAAATTGAACCTCTCCTCTGTTCTGGCCCAATGTTCCACTGTTTGGCTCTCTCCCCAGGCCTGTGGGCCATTCCTTCTTTCGGCATTTCTTGCTCCGCTCCCCCATATTTCCCTTGGTCTTTGGCCTCCATGGGCCTCACTCAGTCTTTCTTTTGCTCATGGGCTCTTTCCTGCCCCTCTATGAGGTCACAGCACGTCAGCCAATAGCAGTCAGAGTCCCCTCTGGCTGCCCCTCCAAGGGTAGCTCGGTCCCTACCACCTCAGGTTCATACCACCCTCATCAAATTCCTTGGCCCCTCACAGTCTAGATGAATCTGTACATTGGCTGAGCCCAGAACACACATTCCTTTGCAGTAACCAATCAGCATCACTCCTTCACCTGACCCCCCTTGTCTTCCCACCCCCCCCCCCGCCCTTTGGGCTCTCAGAACCATTCTGGCTCACCTGTCCTGTGAATGGGGATTGCATCCCTGCCAAGTGGCAAAAAGGTTCTTATGTAACAGGAGAAAATCTCTACAGAGAAGTCTGCATTACGCAACTCGTTCCTTAGTCCCCCCCCCCCTTCTCACCAAATGCCCGAAACTGTGGCTTTTTTGAAAGTTGAGAAGTGGGAAACTGGATTAGTATACTGCTTCTTACTTATTCATTGGGGATGTTTCTATGCTGCCTCTTTGGAGTCCCTCTCCAGGCAGCTTACAATGAAAAAAACCCAGTGCCACATCATAAGAAAAGCCAAGACGTTCAAAAGACAAGCCATGGGACATCAGCATTAAAAACTGTCCATAAAAGAAAAGGAGTCCATTAAAGAGCAGGTAAGATTAAAAAAACACACACCCTAATTAAAAGATTGGAAGATATCTTTTCGCCTGGTACCTGAAAGAGGGCAAAGTAGGTGGCAGGCAGGCCTCAAAGGGGAGGGCATTTCAAAGACAAGGTACTTCTTTGCAGGGCTTTTTTTGTAGAAAAAGCCCAGCAGGAACTCATTAGCATAATAGGCCAAACCCCTGATAGTACAGTGCATTAGCATATTAGGCCACACCCCCATGTTACCAGAAGTGTGGTTATCCAGCCACACCCACCTTTTGCTTCCTATTCAGTTTACCTTGTTTGTTGTCAAAACCTAGGGCTTTTTTTGTAGCAGGAACTCCTTTGCATGTTAGGCCACACACCCCTAATGTAACCAATCCTAATGAGTTTCTGCTGTTGGGTGTAGCCTGTTATGCTAATGAGCTCCTGCTGGGCATGGCCAACTCAGGAGCCAGCCGGAACTCTGTTCCTGTGCGTTCCTGCCCAAAAATAGCCCCACTTCTTTGAAGTTTAAAAACAAAAGGGAAGTAGATCCAGGCATCTGTGCAGAAAAAGAGGGAAGCAGCTTAACTGCAGAAAACTAGAGGATGTGGAAGATTTGGGGGCAGGGGCGCTGTTAAGGGTGGGTGGTATGTAAGACCAGTTTGCCTTAGGGGAGAGCTTGGTGGTTGGACCACATACTTTGCATGCCAAGGTAGGGAAGGTTGCGTGTGTCTGATTAGATTAGATTTTGCATTCAAATAGAATTCGGCCCCCCTCCTGACTCCAAGGATGTCAGTGGACTGAACATGTTCCCTTTTTAAAAAGCCACTATATTTTCATTTGTTGTTTCCACAGTGGGTGCGGGGTATGTGTGTGTGGAAGTCGTGGAAGTGCCCCGGCCACTTTCACTAAATTATGCGATGGTTGTGTGCTCTGTGAACTCTTGGGAAAAGAAAATTCTGTCCCATAGGAGGAGTGCAATCCAATTATCTTGTAATTTAGGAATCTTGGCACATGCGTCCCCCAAATGTCTCCTGTCGTTCTGGAGAGGTCAGCCAGTGCTTAGAAAAGTTTCTGTAAGTGTTTGGGGAGCTCTTCAGAGAACCATTTTGCCCTTCACAGACCGCCTCAAGCACAGAGTAGCATCCATCCCCCAGGGCCGGCAGGACTCCACGGAGCCCGGATTTGGGTTCTATTCTTGCTTGGAATAGTGGCTGTGAGTGCAGAGAGCAAACTGTGCTCTCTGCTTCCACCCTTCCCTTCCCATTTTGTGTTTCCACAAGACTGCAGTATTAGGGATCTTGGCTACCCCTGGATTTCTGAGAGATTCCCTGGGTGGGGGCGTGATTCAGGGGCAGAGCATCGGCTTCGCGTGCAGAAGGTCCCAGGTTCAGTCCTTAGCATTTCCAGTTGGAAGGACCAGGTAGCAAGTAATGTGAAAGGGCCATTGCCAGCCTGAGTAGACAGTACTGACCTTGATGGACCAGTGGTCTGATTTAGTAAATGATCACAGTAGAATGCATGCATTCTATCACCCCTGTGTTTTGGAAGGGGCAGAGAGGAAGAACTGAATTTCTCCTTACCAGCGAAATTTCTGCTCTGGCAAAGGTTGCAGACTTCAGTGGGAAGACCTTTATGCAGGGCTATTTTTGGGCAGGAACGCACAGGAACGGAGTTCCGGCTGGCTTCCAAGTTGGCCACGCCCAGCAGGAACTCATTAGCGTAATAGGCCACACCCAACAGCAGAAACTAATTAGGATTGGCTACATTAGGGGTGTGTGGCCTAACATGCAAAGGAGTTCCTGCTACAAAAAAGCCCTGGGTTTTTGGCAACAAACAAGGTAAACAGAATAAGAAGCAAAAGGTGGGTGTGGCTGGATGACCACATTTCTGGTAACATGGGGGTGTGGCCTAATGTGCTAATGAGCTGTGCTGTCAGGGGTGTGGCCTTATATGCTAATAAGTTTCTGCTGTTGGGTGTGGCCTGTTATGCTAATGAGTTCCTGCTGGGCTTTTTCCACAAAAAAAGCCCTGCCTATGACCCCCAGGAGTGGAAACAGGCCATGCCTTAAAGACTACAGAACTGCAGGCATCTGTTCATCCCTCTGCAGAGGTCCCAGGCTCCATTGCTTGCACTTCCTCTTACAGGACCTCAGGTTGCTGATACTGAGGAAAAGATGTTTTCGACCCAAGACCC
Source organism: Gekko japonicus (assembly GCF_001447785.1). NCBI lineage: Eukaryota > Metazoa > Chordata > Lepidosauria > Squamata > Gekkonidae > Gekko > Gekko japonicus. The sequence goes on along the minus strand of NW_015164181.1, from coordinate 3,354,894 downwards.
TGGAGAGCCACTGCCAGGAGGAGCCGGTAATACTACATGGAACCGTGGTATGACTTGGAGATAGGGCGTAGGGGCTGTGGCTTAGCGGCAGAGCATCTGCTTGGCATGCTGAAGGTCCCAGGTTCAATCCCCAGGATCTCCAGTTGAGAGGACCAGGTAGTAGGTGATGTGAAAGGTCCTCCGCCTCAAATCCTGGAGAGCCACGGCCAGTCTGAGGAGTCAAAACTGACCTTGGAGGACCAATAGTCTGATTCAGTTTAAGGGCAAGGAAGCTTCATCTGTTTATTGTTCAGGAGCGGCCGCAGCTGAGTAGCATACTATCCATGGCAGGGCATGGAAGGACCCCTGCCTAGAGAGAAGCAATGAGTGAACTTAACATGGGCTCAGATCTGAAAGGGCTTGGCAAATTAATTAATTATTGTGTGACATTGTGTGTAGAATAGCCAGGAGATCCGAAGGTTATCTGGCAGCCGCAAGTTCCAGCTCTCGGCGTTATGCTAGTGGCGAGCTAGACTTGTTTTTAAGGGCTTTTAAAGGACTGTGACTGGCCCAAGGTCACCCAGCAGGCTACATGTGGAGGAGTGGGGAACTGAACCTGGTTCTCCAGATCAGAGTCTGGCGCTCTTAACCGCTTCACCAAACTGGCACTTTGAGACTAACGCTCAGCAAATTATGGGCAACACTGAGGAACGCTGGAGGGAAATTGCAGACCCATTCTGTAAACCCCTATGCCCAGGGGTCATTTCGTAGAAAAAAGGTGCAGGCGCTCATTTACATAACTCATTAGCATAACTTATTTGCATATGCCACACCCCCTGACATGACCGGAAGTGTGTCAGAAGGCAACACCCACCGCTCAGGCTCCACTGGACTGTTTTGGATTGCTAGCTATGGGGGGGGGGGGGGGAACGTGCAGATCTGTCCTCGCAGAGCTTGTACCTGAATAAAACTTGGTCTTAAAGGTGCCACTTACCTGGCTGCTGCTTGCCCTGACTGAGGGCTGCTGGGAGCAGGGGGTGGGGCTTGTTGCATGTGCCCGCCCCCTGGGCTTTTTACTGCTGGAGCTCCGCTCCTGTGCGCTCCTACAGGAAATGACCCCTGCCTGCACCCCTTTCCCCATGAGTCCCTTTCAGTGGTGACATAGAGGGTGGTCTCCTCTCCCTCCCTGGGGCTGTGATGAGGTCAGCTTCTTCAGGGCCTGAGGAAGCTCTGGGGAGTCTGGGGAGTCTAAGGGGTTTTTTTGCTGTCTGACTTGGTGGTCTAACTTTATTGCACAGCAATTTGATACGATTTGCGAGGCACAATCTGTCAGGAGGTTCTCCTACACGTCCCCATTGCGATACCAACAATGTATATTACTTATAAAGAGCTTTATGAACAGTGTTCCCTCTAAGCTGAGTTAGTGTGAGCTAGCTCACAGTTTTTAAGCCTCCAGCTCACACATTTTTGCCTTAGCTCAGGAAGGATGGCTCCAGAGCAAACTTAATTTATTCAGCAGCCCAATCGCTCACTCACAACTTTAATGCCAGTAGCTCAGAAAGTAGAATTTTTGCTCACAAGACTCCACAGCTTAGCGGGAGCGTTGCTTATGAGTAAATGGTAACTGTAAGAGAACAGTCTTCAAGGGGAGGCAAGGTGACTCATGCAGACATACAGCAGGAAGCATCCTCTGGACAGGTGCTTTGGGGCTACTGGGAGCCCTTATGTAACTGAGAATTGCTGTGCCCTTTGCCCTAGTTTCTGTATCTGTCGAGCAATTCTGTTCATAGCTTACTGGCACACAAGATTTCTCAGTGATTTCCAACTCTGCGGGTACAACCTTTGGCGCTATTTCTGGTTCTCTGCTGTGCCAAGGAAAATCGACATGTCTCCTGAAAATAAAATAAGGCCTCTCTTGGCAACTACTCTTTGAGGGATATATATGTTTGTGTACATAGGTCTTGAAATGTTTTGGGGGGTCTTTGGCAAGCAATGTTGGAAATTTCCCAGACAGTAGCAAAATGGGACACAAACTGGTTTCCTCTTGCACTGAAGGCTTAGTGGATTTGGCTCCTTTTGTAGCAGGAACTCCTTTGCATATTAGGCGACACACCCCTAATGTAGCCAGCCCTCCAAGAGTTTACAGTAGGCCCTGTAAGAAGAGCTCTGTAAGCTCTTGGAGGATTGCCTACATTAGGGGTGTGTCGCCTAATATGCAAAGGAGTTCCTGCTACAAAAAGAGCCCTGGTTCCCTCTAATCCGTGGAGTCCTGCGAGCAAAAATTCTACATTGTGAGTTACTGGCATTAAAGTTGTGAGCGAGTGATTGGGCTGCTGCATAAAGTAGTTTGCTCTGGAGCCCTCCTTCCTGAGCTAAGACAAAAATGTGTGAGCTGGAGGCTAAAAAACTGTGAGCTAGCTCACACTAACTCAGCTTAGAGGGAACACTGCCCTGGATGTTATTTATAGTCCGCCTTTCTCACTGGGGCTTACAGAGTGAGTCAGCACAATTGACTGGATGGGATATTCAGTGAACAATGAAATAGTATTTGGGTTGTTGAATTAGCTAGAAACCTAAAAAACAGAACTGGAGCAAAGCACGACTGTTAATATGACGCATTAAATCGGGGTATCAAACATGCGGCCCGGGGGCTGGATCAGGCCCCTGGAGGGCTTCTATCAGGCCCACAGTAGAACTGGCTGTCTTCTGTTTCTTCTTCCAGTTCTGCTGCTGCTGCGTCATCGTAGGTTTGCAGCTTACAGACACACATCTGAACAGCATACTCAAGATTGCAACTCCACAGATAGCCTGATGCAATAATTTAGAGCAAGAGGTGTCAGTTATCAGACACTATTAAATAAATGAAAATATTGCAAGATTGCTAATGTTTTAAGCATGTTTTTATTTTAAGTTAAAAACCCCACCTTTATGTTTGTGTCCTTTATGAAGTTTATATCTCTGCTACCTGACATTACATTTTATGACACACATGGCCCGGCCCAACAAGGTCTCATTTATGTCAGATCTGGCCCTCATAACAAATGAGTTCGACACCCCTGACTTAACCGATTCAAAATTACATAATATGATCGGACTTACAGCAAACTATACAGAGTAGTGCAGACCACAGTCCCTAACAATTTATCCAAGTAACTTTGGGAATAGTTTCGTGCAGTAGTACCCTAATGCCTGGGTAGAAAAGCCCTCTTGAATAATTCAGTTACACATAGTTTGCGGAAAGCTAGGAGAATGGGAGCTTCCTTGACTTGGTCAGGCAGACCATTACACAAGGTGGGGGCCACAACAGCGAAGGCCATGCGTACAGGCAGAGTTTAATGGTTCTTGTGGATGCAAGAAGCTAGAGCTGCAGAGTGTCCACTGGCCGTAATACTTTTCCGGAATGTCAAACACACGCAAACACATGAAGCAGCCTTAAATTTGGTCTGTCAGTATTGTCTGCTGGGAGTGGTGGCAGCCCCCCCCCCCCGGTCTTTCACATCCCCTACCTAGCTAATCATTTTAACTGAAGGTGTTGGGGATTGTACCTGGGACCTTACTCAAGCAAAGCAGGTGTGCTCTATCACTGAGCCATGGCCCCTTCTCTGTGTTGTGGACATGGCTGCGGAGAAGAGGGAGAGACTGGCATTTGGGAAGGCCACGTGCGCTCTAGATAGACTGATACGTGTGTTCACCCGTTTCTTGTTATGTTCCAGTTTTACTTTGACCTGCACCATCGCCCTGCAATGTTTGTTTTTTTAATTTTAATATTGATAAGGATACAGAAAAAAGAGGGGAGTGGGGAGTGAATTAGAATACAGTTTACAAATGTTTAGATTCATCAAGGACATTCAAAAGTACAGATGATCCCAAATGAAGTCAATTATCTTGAGCTATGGTAATATGCTTGTAGTAATGGCAGGGGTCATTTCGTAGAAAAAGAGGTGCAGGAGCTCATTAGCATAACTCATTAGCATAACTCATTTGCATATGCCACACCCCCTGACATTACCGGAAGCGTGTCAGAAGACAACACCCACCGCTCAGGCTCCACTGGACTGTTTTGGATTGCTAGCTATTGGGGGGGGGAACGTGCAGATCTGTCACCGCAGAGGAGGGAGAGCTTGTACCTGAATAAAACTTGGTCTTAAAGGTGCCACTGGACTGTTTTGGACCGGGGGCCCAGGGGGGGCTCTGCAACTTACCTGGCTGCTTCTTGCTCTCACTGAGGGCTACTGGGAGCAGGGGGTGGGGCTTGTTGCATGTGCCCGCCCCCTGGGCTCTTTACTGCCGGAGCTCCTCTCCTGTGCGCTCCTGCAGGAAATGACCCCTGAGTAATGTGTGTGTACTATAACAGGACCTATCGCTAAAATTGTTAAGATTTAATGGCAGTGCTCATATGAGCTTTGTACAGCATACCCACTGATGTTATGTAGTTCATGGTTCTTTTTTGTTATTGTTGATGTTGGTATTTTAATAACATTTATATTTGGAGGGAAAAAGTATATATGATATATAATATAAGGTGCATGTACCTTAAGTACAAAGCATGTTTTAAAGTATGTCCTTAACCTTATAACAGTTTTTATAATTTCAGCTATTTCAAGAATAGGGAGTGAGAGACATAAAATGAAATTTAAAAAAATATTTTGATTCTGCTTTTTTACATTATACACCTTGTTCATTTAACAGACTGTGTTAGCTTATAATTAGTGATGCTACAATCATCCACTGATAAATATTTAATTTTAGCCTAGCATCCGTACTGCTTTTCTCACAGTCTTGCGATGCTGGCTGTCGCTACAGTTCACCAACCTGACATTCCCCGAGGAAAGCACAAGTTGTTCTCAAAACACTCTCAGCCTACTCTTCTGTCCTGTTGTTGGGAGGGGCTGTCGCTCCGCAGTAGAGCACCCATTGAGCACCCGTTTTGCACGCAGAAGGTCCCGGGTTCGATCCCTGGCATCTCTTGTCGAAGGTTGCCGGGTAGCAGAGAGAAGGACCTTTCTGTGCACAACTCTAGAGGTAGGGTGTGGTAGACCTGGTGCCTCTAGCAAGTCTTTTTTAGCCCACGTTTTGTGGGGTGCAGTCTGAACGGGGAGGGAGGGGGTGTTGCCAAGGGGCCTGCAGCTTTCTACTCGCCGCCTCCTGTTCTCGGTGCTCCCAAAAGCTTCATTTGTTCAAAGCGTTCCCAGATCTTTGGCGAAAACAACTAAAAGTAGGGCGGCATGAAGTCCCCACCCTCTCTCCAGTCTTCCACTGGGCCCCATGAAGAGTGCGTCACAGGGAATTTCTGCCTACTTTCCGCATTCCACAGATTTTTAATCTTGACACTCTCCAAGGCTTCTCTGGGAACCCTGATGCATTTGGGGGGTTAGGAAGCAGCACTCGCTGTGCTTTCATTTCTCCTTGTTATCGATGAATGGCCTGGTGTGTCACATCATGCATCTCCGTTCTGCTGAGTCATTGTGATCCTCGCTGGCGCATAACTGGGGGAATCCTGGGTAGCCCATTAGCTTGATGCATTCTCAAAATCTTTACTTCCCTCTTCTGGGTTTGTCTCTGTCGGCACGTTTCCCCAAATAAATCATCTGCAGGGTTTGGATATGGATGCATCAGCAACTTAAAAGCCAGAGTTTGGGAACTGGGGGTTGGGGGGCTGTTTGATTCTCTCCCCCTCCAACCATGATTTAGGATTCCAGAGTCACAAGGGGGCAGCAGCACTGCTGATTTACTGCGGTCTGTGTTCCAGTTCCTGGGAAGGTTTTATGTTTTCGACTGTAAGCAGCCTGGAAAGGGGGACCATGCAAATAGTTGCCAACCTCCAGGTGGCGGCTGGAGATCTCCTGGAATTTCAACTGATGTCCAGGTGACAAAAGATCAGTTCCCCTGGAGGAAATGGTTGCTTTGGAAGGTGGGCTGTATGCCATTAGACCCTGATGTAGTCCTTCCCCTTCCCAAACCCGGCCCCTCAGACTCCACCCCCCCAAATCTCCAGGAATATCCCAGCCCAGAGCTGGCAGTGGCAACCCAATCTAAATGTTGATGGTGCAGCATTCCCAAATCTCCAGGAGTTTCCCCACCCTGGATCTGGCAACCCTTACCCCCCCATCCCCCGCCAGTGGCCGGGGGACCCGGGAACCCTGAACTGACTCCACTTTTCCTCCTCTGCTGCCCTTTACATCTATGGTCTGCATCTTGCATACAGTACCCTTTTTGCAAACCTAGTAGCTTGGCTGTTGCTGGCTTGTCCAGAAGACAATCTCTCCGTCAGAAAACATTTGTGTCCCTCCCTTTGTCCGAGGAGTTCTGGGCAGTGTACATGGCTCTCCTTTCCCCACTTGATCCCTATAATGACTCTGTGAGGATGGTTGGGCTGAGAAAAGGTGACTGGCCCATGGTCATCTAGTGAGCTTTCATGGCATATGAATATGTGTCACACAGTGGCCAAAACCCAGGTGCCATCAGGAGGTCCACCAGCAGGGCCAGAACTCCAGAAGCCCTCCCACTGTGGCCCCCCAAGCACCAAGAGTACAGAGCACTGCTGCCCCAGACAGAGTGTTTCCGCTGTACCTTGTAGCTAATAGCCACTGAGGAGCCTCTGCTCCATATGTTTCTCCAATCCCTCCTTGAAGCTGTCTATGCTTGTAGCCACCGCCACTTCCTGCGGCAGTGAATTCCATGTGTTAACTACTCTTTGGGTGAACAAGTTATTTCCTTTTATCTGCTCATCAGGGTTTTTTTTAGTGCTTTCCAGTTCTTGTATTGTGAGAATGGGAGAAAAGTACTTCTTTCTCTACCTGCTCTATCCAGTGCATAATCTTGTAAACCTCGCTCATGTCACCCCTCAGTCGTCGTTTCTCCAAGCTGAAGAGCCCTAAGCACCTTCACCTTTCCTCATAGGGAAAGTGTTCCATCCAGTGTTCCCTCTAAGCTGAGTTGGTGTGAGGTAGCTCAGAGTTTTTTTAGCTTCCAGCTCACAGATTTTTGTCTTTGCTCAGGAAGAATGGCTCCAGAGCAAACTAATTTATGCAGCAGCAAAGTTGCCCACTCACAACTTCAATGCCAGTAGCTCACAAAGTAGAATTTTTGCTCACAAGACGCCACAGCTTAGAGGGAGCATTGGTTCCATCCCCTTAATAATTTTAGTTGCCCTTTTTTGCACTTTTTTCAATGCTGTATCTTTTTTGAGTGTGGTGACCAGAACTGTACACAGTATTTCAAATGAGGCTGCACCATAGATTTATGCAGGGGTATTATGATATTGGCTGATTTGTTTTAAATTCCCTTCCTAATAACCCCTGCAAAGCATTTGCCTTTTTTATTGCAGTTGCACCCTGAGTCAACATTTTCAGTGAGTTATCTACCATGACTCCAAGATCTCTCTCCTGGTCAGTTATGGCCAGTTTGGACCCCATCAACGTGTATTTATAGGTGGGATTTTTAGCTCCAGTGTGCATGTAGAGATATGATTGAGGGCAATGTGGGGGTACGAAGCCAGGTATCCCAGATGTAGTTCACTGCTATAACCCCAGTGTTCATGCGAGGGTTGCTAGCTCTAGGTCAGTGATGGTGAACCTTTTAGAGACCGAGTGCCCAAACTGCGACCCAAAACCCACTTATTTATCGCAAAGTGCCAACACGGCCATTTAACCTGAATACTGAGATTTTACTTTAGAAAAAATGACTCCTACATTAACTTAAGATGATCCAAACAAAGAAAGGAAAGCAATCCCAAATGCTTTCATTTACTTAAAATTATTTGGCAGAGAATTCGACACTTTAATGATGGTCTGGGCCTGGCTGGGGCGATGGCACGTGTGCCCACAGAGAGGGCTCTGAGTGGCACCTCTGGCACCTGTGCCATAGGTTCACCACCACTGCTCTAGGTTGAGAAATACCTGGAGATTTTAGGGGTGGAGTTTGGGGTTTGGGGACGTTAAGGGACCTCAGCAGGATATGATGCCATAGAGTCCTCTCCAAAGCAGCCATTTTCTCCAGGGGAACTGACCTTGGTTGTCGGGAGATCAGTTTATAATAGCCAGGAGATCTCTAGGTCCCACCTGGAGGTTGGCAACCCTGGCTCATACCCTGATTGCGCTCTATCTCTCCCCCCTCCCTTGTTGTCCAGGCCAAATTCCAGCACAGTCAACGCTTCCTAATTCAGTTTATTAACTTGGTCGGGAAGTGTGTTTCACATAAGTGATTGATGGCAGTAGATTATGAAAAGGGGAAGATTTTTTTTAAAAAAAGCATGGGGAAATTTGGCAGGTGGGAAGGGAAGTGGGTCATAGGTGGGAAGGCATTATGAGATCATCCTCTGCAATCCAACTGACAGGCCTCTGCCCCGAGGCACTTGCAACCTCAAATGTGAGTGAGGAAATGGGTGGAGGGGGGGAAAGGGGGGAAACAAAGGACAGCTCTGCCTTCATGCTGGTTCAGTGCTCCGGGGCTTAATTTCAGCAGGGTTGTCCCTCTGGGTTGGGAAATTCCGAGAAACCTGGGGGTGGTGGAGGTGGAGGGGGGGCAGGGTTTGGGGGAGGGGGGGACCCCAGCAGGGCATGATGCTCCAGAGACCGCCCTCCAAAGCAGCCGTTTTATCCCGAACCTCTGGAGATCATCATAGTGGGAGATCTCCGTGTGCCACCTGGCGGCTGGCATCCCTAGGTGAGAGAGAGGAAGCCGTTTTGCTGGAGGCCTGGGAGGAGAAGCGGTTTCTGGAGAAGGGTTTGAAGGAAGCGAGCCGGCAGTAAAGGGCAGGCTGTTCCGGATGGCAGTTTCAGGCCTGTGGGGCAACTGGGGAGGAGAGACCAAGGGGAGGGGGAGAGAGGGTCGCCAGCCTCCAGGTAACACCTGGAGATCCCCTGCTGTATCTATTGAGATTCAGACGACCAAGATCCGTTTCCATGGAGGAAGTGGCTGCCTCGGAGGGTGGGCTCTGTGGTATTCGACCCTGCTGAGATCTCTCTGCTCCCCAAACCTCGCCCTCCCCAGGCTCCATCCCCCAAATCTCTAGGTATCTCCCAAACCAGAGCTGGCAACCCTGTGGTCTGAGGATGGTGGAGCTGGAGGTATGAAGGACGCAGGCAGGAAGGAGAATGCGGGGGTCAGAAAGCAGACAGGGTGGTAAGGGCAGAGTCAAGGCCGCAGCGGGCTTTGGGGGTAAGGCCAAGGCGTTTGTGCAGGAATCTAGAAGTAGGTAAGAAGCCCAAGTAGGTGTTTCAGGATCAGCAGCTAATGCTGTAACCAGGGGTCATTGCGTAGACAAAGAGGCGCAGGAGCTCATTAGCATAACTCGTTAGCATAACTTATTTGCCTGTGCCACACCCCCTGACATCACCGGAAGTGTGTCAGAAGGCAACACCCACCGTTCAGGCTCCACTGGACTGTTTTGGATTGCTAGCTATTGGGGGGGGGGGGAATGTGCAGATCTGTCCTCACAGAGGAGGGAGAGCTTGTACCTGAATAAAACTTGGTCTTAAAGGTGCCTCTGGACTGTTTTGGATTGCTAGCTATGGGGGGGAAGGGAACGCGCAGATCTTGCCCTCACAGAGGAGTACCTGAAGGTGGGCCGGCGGGGTGGGCTCTGCAACTTACCTGGCTGCTTCTTGCTCTGACTGAGGGCTGCTGAAAGCAGGGGGGTGGGGCTTGTTGCATGTGCCCGCCCCCTGGGCTCTTTACTGCTGGATCTCCGCTTCTGTGCGCTCCTGCAGGAAATGACCCCTGGCTGTAACCAATGCTCCCTCTAAGCTGTGGAGTCTTCCGAGCAAAAATTCTACTTTGTGAGCTACTGGCATTAAAGTGGTGAGCGAGCAATTTGGCTACTTGCATAAGTTAGTTTGCTCTGGAGCTCTCCTTCCTGAGCGAAGACAAAAATGTGTGAGTTGGAGGCTAAAGAACTGTGACCTAGCTCACACTAACTCAGGTTAGAGGGAACATTGGCTGTGACTCAACTGATGGTCGGGAAGCATCTGGATGGGTTTGTACTCTGTTCTGGGGTAGACGGATTTTAAAAAATCTGTATAATTTAGGCAGATTTAGCTCCAGTAACCTGGTGGCTTTTTGAAAAGCTTTGCCTTCTTGTTCTTCTGAATAACTGTGTTATGTAAGCTGACAACTGCTGTTGGCGTTAACCCGCATTCCTTCTGAGAAGACGTGCAGGAACGCTGCTTAACTCCTTACTGCTTTGTCATGCTCTTCTGTGGCTTTAAAGTGTGGCTGAGAGGCGTGAGCTTCGGGTGGCTTCATTGAAACCCAGGCCCAAGGCGGCCCCAGAGTTCTGGGTTCAAGGGTTGCCTCCCCCGTGAGCTTGGGCAGGCAACCTTTTCAGTCCTCTGGTTGTGCAAGCCAGAAGTGGTGGTGCACTGGAGTATTTTATGAAATCATGGGATATATTTTTTTCCTGTAAAAATGGGCCTCTGTGTTTAATAGTAATCAAGCCTCTGTCAGTGATTGGCTGTGCTCCTGTAGTGTCACAGACGGGCAGTGCAGACCAGAGAGCCCCATTGGCTAAACTGCTGTGACCCTACAGAGAGAACCAATGGGGGAGGCTATGAAGGGAAGGGAAATTTTGCAAGGGAGGGAAATGTGAACAGGCAGAAGCTACAGGATTGCAGGCAGTCTGAAACGAACAGCTTCAAGGAAAAGTGTATTGAGAATGGCCAATTGGTTAAATTTAATGTGATACAAATTGGGAAGTCCCTGATTTGAATCTCTGCAGTACGGGAATATGCTGGTAATACTGGCCAGATTTAAAGGGATGCTGTCTGGATTATGTCGACAGAGAGTGTGGGTGGTAGTGTTTTGAAGCAATATAAATGCTCACAGCGAAAAACTGGAAATAGCAGCTCTCCATCCCTGTCTTCTCTCCCAGCCAAAAAAAGCTCAGAACTAGTGTTGGGGGGTGGGGGGTGGAACCAGCGTGATGATGTGTTTCAGATATATTTTCCACTATAACTTTTCCACCAGTTTTGGAGAGGCTCCACCCCCAAAATCTCCAGGTATTTCCCCACCCAGAGCTGGCAACTGTACCAACTTGTTTTCCCTTCAGCCACACAGCAGCTGCGAACAGCGTTGTAAAGGTCTACAGGGGTCCGATTCGTCTCGGGAGGATGGCCACGGCTTGGCACGACGACGCTCCCTCCTTCCCTCCCTCCCTCCCTCCCTCCCGCATGCTGCATTCCCAAGATGAAATGGCCCCAGGAACTGCAGTTCCATAACGGGTTGGGTAACTACCCTCTGGGGCTGTTTCAGTTTGGGGAAATGGCGTGGGGGGAGGCAGGGCCCCCTTCTCCACCGTGATCCTGAGCCAAATCGCGCCCCCCCCCCGACTTTTAAAATGCTGCTCCACCTGGGGGTGGGAGCAGGTTTTTTGGGAAAACCCAGACCCGAATTGTTAGAAAACATAATGGGTATTAAATCCATTGCTTTTGGGCTTAGAGAGATGTAACTCCACTTAGACCTCTGACGTTAGTGTCTTAAGAAAGTGACTTGTGATTTGGCAGGTCCCTAGTTCAGATATTACCTCCACCTGCCGTCAGCAGTGTGGGGATAATTTTCTTAGCCTCTTCCAACAGGGCTTTTGTCAGGAGTACAAATATGTGTTGAAATGGTGTTTTGAGCACTTGAAAGCACGAAGCAGGAGCTTCTACCACTGTGGGTTTTTGTGAGTTTTTGAACTGGGTTTTGGTGTAGTGGTTAAGTGCGCGGACTCTCATCTGGGAGAACCGGGTTTGATTCCCCACTCCTCCACTTGCACCTGCTGGATGACCTTGGGCAATCCATAGTTCTGTCAGAGGTGTTCTTGAAAAAGAGCAGTTTCTGTCAGAGCTCTCTCAGCCCCACCTACCTCACAGGGTGTCTGTTGTGGGGAGGGGAAGGGAAAGGAGTTTGTAAGCCGCTCTGAGACTCCCTTGGGTGGTAATAATAATAATAATAATAATCTTTCAATTTATTGGTCGCTCAATCCTGCAGAGCTTGCTGGCTCTGAGCGATTTACAGTTACTCATTTTTCACGAGGGACTAACAATGCTTTGTGGGGTAAGGGAGGACAACATATATACATCTTAAATTGCACACATTCACAGCCGACGAGATTGATGGTGTCAGCTTTTCTCCAGACTCCTTGAGTTGTAGTGCCACACTGCCATCGCCTGGCCGGACGGCTCATTACAGGCTTTTCTTCACGCCGAGGAGATATCTCTAGGCTTTCCATCATGCGAGCTGGACTTCCGTTCGCCGGCTAACACCGCTCCACCTCACGAGGTTCAGTGTGCCCACTCTCTCTAAGGAGTGGTACCCATTTTATCTACTCGCCGAAGCTTTCAAACCGCTGGGTAGACGGCGACCTGGGGACAAGGCTGGCAGCTCACACCAGCGCGGGGCTAGAACTGACAGCAAGCCTATTCAGCTCAGATGTTACTATTATAACCAGAGGATAAAGGGTGGGGCATAAATCCAATCTCTTCTTCTCTCTCCTTCTTCTTTGGTGTGTGGTTTTGATGCATTAGCTAACTGCGTCCTGTTGTGGTCTCTCTCTTTGTTTTGGAAACTTAGCTGTCTCGAATATATGGCTAATGAGAGAGGATGGAAGTATTTTTTTTGTTTTGCTTGTGGTGTTGGAAGAAACAGCAGTCATACAAGGAAGGATGTTTAGTCAGGGTGTACGTGAGTTTCCCTTCTGAAGGAGAGGTCAGGTTGCTGGTGTGTTTCTTACAATTACCACCCCCACGTGCCCTGTTGCAAGAGATTTTGGGGAGTGGTGACGGTACTTGATGTGGGCAGCCAGGATGCAGCTGAGATTGCATCCAGTCATCAGACACGATCCCTCACTCATATAGGGGTGGGGGAAATCCATAAGATGAGCCCTGCTGGGTTAGGCTGAAGAGCCAACAATAGCAAAAACACTGTGAAATACACGACGTGAATGTTCTCGATATCAAACTGCAAAACGTACCAGTAAATCATGATCAAGATGTGAAAATCAAGTATTGTAGAAGATTCACGTCTAAGAAAATCATGATCAAAATAATCAGGAAGAGTCAGTCAAGAAGAGTCACACGAGGATTGCGGATATAAAACACCTCGTTTCGGTAAACTTCTTCGATGAAACTAGAATCGGTTTCAGCAGTAAATAACAACTGCAGTTATTATGTAACAACCTTTAAAGGTGGCAACATTTCCAAAAGTAGTCGTTTGTCTGCATGTGTTCTTGTATGGGCACCCTTCAAAATGTAAAGCTGAAAATCAATCAGAAATCTATACGTAATATGCAACAATACGCAACTGGATAAAATTTGGCTTTCATCTAGCGATAAATTAATTCAAAAACTTTATAGATTCTTATTAGAAGACTATAAATTGGATGAAAACATTAAAACTGTCATGATTTCATGGATGCAGGATATGGCCAAGGTGCTAGAATCTGAGCAGTGGGATAAAGTATGGAAAACTGCTAAATTTATGAGATCCATTTCATATAAAGAAAATATATACAAAATGTTCCATAGATGGTATTGGTCCCCGGACAAAATTGCAAAATGCTATCCACAAGTATCCAACAAATGTTGGAAATGTAAATCTAATGTGGGGACTTTTATCATATGTGGTGGAGTTGTGGTAAAATGCGTAAATACTGGAAAATGGTACAAAGTATTATTTTTGAGATATTAAGTCTAGATGTCATGTTAGCACCTGAAACTTATTTATTGAATGTAACTCCGAAGGGATGTATTAAACAAGATGCATATTTGTTAGTATATATTTGTAACTGCTGCAAGAATTTTAGTGGCCAAAAACTGGGAAACAGATAAAATTCCCTCAAAAGAAGATCTAATAACTAAACTCCTTGAGTTAGCGCAAATGGACAATTTGAGTTTAATTTTGCAAAATAAAGACCAAAAGGTACAGAATACAAGATGGACAAAGGTTTATAACTGGATAAAGCATGTAAGAATAGAATAAAGGGAAAGTAAAATGGGATATGTATATAATAGTAAAATGATATGCAAATAGATATAAAGACTCTAAAAATGTGTGTAATCTGAAATACTGAAATGTTTGTAATTTAATTCAAAATATATAAAATAAACGTGGGGAGAAATCTATCTAATGGTGGTATAGCCTCCTTAGAACATTTATGGCATGTATTTCACAGTGTTGTATATGTTTCTTTAAATAATAATATATTTTCACATTTATCACTATATTTAGCATTTCATTACAGTGTTTTTGCCATTGTTGGTTCAGTATATGCACTGTTCTCCTCCTTGTGACTACTACTGTTAAGGGTTAGACTAAAGGGCATTCTAAGCCTAGCCTCCCATTTCCAACCTACAAGTCAGGCATCAAGGTGACAGTCCTACTCACTCTTTGCCCCCAGTGCCTGGTATGTATGAACATGAAGGTCCTATTTAACTTCCTTGGCTGATTACATCCATCTAAGTCAGCGGCCGCCACCAGAGGTTGTGGCAGTGATTTCCACCAGCCAAATCAGTAAGAATTCTGATAAGAAAAAGAGATTGGATGTATACCATGCCCTTCACTCGGAGTCTCAGGGGGACTTATAGTCTCCTTTCCTTCCTCTCCCCACAGCAGACACCCTGTGAGGTAGGTAGGGCTGAGAGAGTTCTGAGAGAACTGCTCTCGAGAGAACAGCTCTGAGCGAGCTGTGACTGACCCAAGGCCACCCAGCTGGCTGCATATGGAGGAGTGAGGAATCAAACCCGCTTCTTCAGATTAAAGTCTTAACCACTACACCAAACTGGTTTGGGAGATAACTTGTAAGCACGTACCTCTGGTCGACCTAGATTGTTAACCTGTTAATGTTTAGATGGGTAACATTTTTGACATCTTAAAGGTTAAACAAAGCTGACACTCCCCTGCTTTCTGTCTCCCTTTTCAGCTTCTCAGCCACCAAGAGGACAGCGTCGACCCCGTAAGAATTTTCCTCTGCGTAGGGCCTGGAAGCTTCCGATTCCTCGAGCATGATAATAGACATGTTCCTCTTAGCCGCCATCATCGGTCTCTTGACCTACTGGTTTTTCTTCCGCAAGAAAAAAGAGGAGGTCCCAGATTTCACAAAAATCCAGCCGACAACGTAAGTGGTTGACATGGGGATGGGTGGTTTGAGCAGTTAGAGGAGGTCTGGTTCATTGCAAGCAGGGCCGGCTTGCTCACTAGGCGAGCTAGACTCTCGCATAGAGGGCGGGGCCATCATGGGGGCGCTGGACTGAGCCACCCTCCCCCTGCCAAAAGCCCCCCGCCCCCGCCAAAAGCTCGCGTCGCACGCCCTGGCCACCGCCGCCTCTTTGCCCGGCCCCCTGCATGACTTTCTGGGTGCATGCTGTTTCAGCGCGCCCCTTCGCTGCCCCTAGAGCAGCGGGAAGGCGCTCTTTAAAGTGTAACCCCGGCCAGCGGCGGTGGGGCTGCTTTCCTGGCTTTCCTGGCGGGGGCACCTGAAGCCCTCCCATGGCGGGTGCAACCCCAGCGCGCCTCCGCAGCCCGCGTCGGATGTGTTCTATGGCCATGTCGAGCCTTTCTGCACCTCCTCTGTAGCCGCTTCCAAGGCGCCCTTCGGCCCTGTGCTGTCGGTCTACCTGGCAGCGGTGGCAGTCCTGCCGCAGCAGCAGCTTGGTGTTGGGGGCACTTCCTCCTCCCCCCCTGGTGAGGGGGGGTGCTACAAGGCAGCCTTGCCGGGGGGGGGGGGGGCGCCACAAACTAGCCTCGCCTAGTGCTCAAGAAAACCTCAGGCCGACCCTGATTGCAAGGTCCATTGCAAGGTGGTTCTGTGGCCATGCAGAAGGTTCCAGATTCAGTTTTCAGCAACTCGCTTGTCTGCTGTTGGGGAAGGCCCTTGACTTCCTGAGTTCCCAGAGAGCCACTGCTGGTCTGAGAAGACAAGATTGAGTTAGGCAGGCAGATAGACTGCCTTGGCAGAAGGCAGCTTCATGTGGACAAATCTGAAGGACATATTTATGTGTACGTATGTATATATACTTAAAATGCAGACTTGATTGAACAAAAAAGTTGCATTAGTCATCAGTGAGTTTGTTACTCCTACTGAAGTAGGTTAACCATTATTGTGAAATTAAACAGAAGTCCATGTGGAGTTGTAAAAACTAATCTTTAAGGGGCCACTGGACTTCTGTTGAATTTTCCTGCAACAGACATGCATGGTGACTACTCTGGAATGATGATTGTAGAAGGTTGAAAGTCTTTTGGCTTTTACCTTAAGTCGCCAGAGCCAATCTTCAGTTATGATTCTTTAAAAAAACAAAAAAAAAACAAAATTGTGTAGAAATAAAGCAAAGTAACAGCTGTTGCTGAAATACAGAGAAGTAGTAGCTATTGGTGAAACGCAGCAGTCGGTTTTGTGATGTGGTCGTGCCAATTGGTTAGCAAGTTGGTTCTTCCTGTTGGCAGGATCCTGCAGTTCTGGCAGGTGGCCAGCGAAGGTGAGGGTGAGGTAAGCTAACTAATGCAACCGGCGTTAAATTGAAAAGGGAAGCTCTCCACCCACAAAGTGGCATTCTTGGCTTCAGAGAATACCTGACCGTATTAGGTAAAGTTCAAATGACAGGGGGTCATATATACCCATATGTGATCAGTCAGCTGATTTGCACAGAGACCCATGTGCACGAGTCTGCATATATCAGTGGGTTTTCTCCAGGTTCCCATAGGTGTTCTGCATGCTGGAATATTTCAAGAAGCTAGATTTACTGACTGCCTCATTTGACATGCATCTTTCTCCAATGGAAAAGCCGCTTAAGACTCCTTAAATTGGAGGAAGGCCTCAAACCTGAGCCAAATGGAGAAGTGGGCCAAAAATATTTTAATAAATAAACTTTTCTCAGTGGAGCAGAAGGGTTAGCATTTGCCACAGCAGCTTTTTGGAAGGAGAATAAAAGCCTTGCTGAAGTGATTTCCCTTCTAGCAGTCACAGCCAGTTCATATGATGTACAGGCAGGGCTGTCCAGGTACAAATTGCATTCTGGAAAAGGTTCCACCCCACCCAGACAGTCTTCTCTCTCAGCCCCACCTACCTCACAGGGTGTCTGTTGTGGAGGGGTGGGAAGGGAAGGGAAAGGAGTTTGTAAGCCGCTCTGAGACTCCTTTGGGTAGTGAAGGGCAGGGAATAAATCCAGTCTTCTCCTCCTCCTCCTCCTCCTCCTCCTCCTCCTCCTCCTCCTCTTCTTCTGATCTCAGTTTCCTGGGAGAAAACGGCTGCTTTGGAAGGTGGACCTTGTGGTGGTATAGTCTGCTGCAGGGGTCATTTCGTAGAAAAAGAGCTAGGGGAACTCATTAGCATAACTCATTAGCATATGCCACACCCCCTGACATCACCGGAAGTGTGTCATAAGGCCACACCCCCTGACATCACCGGAAGTGTGTCATAAGGCCACACACACCACCCCCAACGGTCCCGGCTGCCGCCGCCGGCCTTGCAGCTCCACTGCTGAGCCCCATGAGGGTCCCGGCGGTGGACCTGCAAGGCCGGCGGGAGTGCAAGGAAGCCCCGCGAAGGCCCTCTCTGGCCCCAGGGAGGCAGGGGTGGGGAGAGGCAGGGAGGAAGCAACTTACCCTCCCTCTTCTCCTGCCTCCTCCTGGCTGAATGAGGGCCGGAAGCGGGGCGGCCGGAAGCAAGGGGCGGGACTTCGTCATGTGCCCCGCCCCCCGTACTTCACCCGGGGGAAACGTGTTCCCCCATGTTTCCCTCCGAAATGACCTCTGGTCTGCTGAGGTCTCACCAAGGAATTCAGGATACTGTACATAGTCCTTATTTTGCCCTCGCCACAAGCAGATGGGATTTGAACTCGGGTTTCTCTGATCCGAGGCTGACGTTTCCACCGCCATGCTGCACTGACGTGTACTTTGTGCTGTTCTCAATGTTTGAATTAGCTCTGATGAGAACATATGAACATGGGGTTTGGTGGGGTTGTTCTAGTAATTACTGCCTTGTCCTATGGTTTGCCATAGTCGTAGAAAAACCTATAGCAATAATCTCGGGAGCTCAGTTGCACCTGGGCCATACCCTGAAGGACGGGAACATTCAGTCCTGGGTCAGACTTCCCTGCGCTGGGGAAGTTACAAGTTGGGGCAACAGTTCTTTGTTTCCCGTGGAGCCCGAGGAAGAATCAGAGCCCGACCCAAGAATCAAAAGGCTTGTAACCAGTGTTCCCTCTAAGCTGAGTTAGTGTGAGCCAGCTCACACTTTTTTAGCCTCCGGCTCACAGATTTTTTGTCTTCGCTCAGGAAGGGACGGCTCCAGAGCGAACTGGTTTAGGCAGTAGCCAAATCGCCGGCTCACAACTTTAAAGCCAGTAACTCACAAAGCAGACTTTTGGCTCACACGACTCCACAGCTTAGAGGGAACATTGCTTGGAACTATGGCTTGCTTTGTCGTCGTCCCCCTGGAAACGTGGTAGGGCTGTTCTCATTTACATCCACGCACGGACTCTAATGTGGGAGAACCGGGTTTGATTCCCCACTCCTCCACTCGCACCTGGCTGGATGACCTTGGGCAAGCCATAGTTCTGGCACAGCTGTTCTTGGAAAAGAGCAGTTTCTGTCAGAGCTCTCTCAGCCCCACCTACCTCCCAGGGTGTCTGTTGTGGGGAGGGGAAGGGAAAGGAGTTTGTAAGCTGCTCTGAAACTCCAAATGAAGGGCAGGGTATAAATCAAATTCCTCCTCCTCCTCCTTCTCTCCCAGTATTTCTCACTGTATCCCCCAAAGCGTGGTCGTAAAGATACTTTTTCTTGGGAATTTAAATTTGGAGGCACACTTCATGTTTAGGAAGGCTTTTTTGGTGGGCTGTCAGAGAAACCCGCCATTTCTGTCCCCATTTGCTGTGCTTGCCCCCGACTGAAATCAGTGCTCTGCACTGACTCACACAGAGATGCAGCAGGCAGCTTCCAAAAGACAGGTAACATAGTTCTGTTGATCCAACTTACGGCCTTAGGGTGAGAGTATTAACTCTTTGACCCCCTCCTTTCCGTCTGTTTTGAAAGGGCTTTTCTGGAGCAAGGGGTTGGGGGGGGCAGGCAAGAGAAGAGCAAACTAGGATCTGGATGACTGCCACTTGTGGCATCTTCCTTCCTGCTGCCCCCTGCCCGGCCAAAAGAAACCATAGCTCCCTGGCAGTGTTCCCTCTAAGCTGAGTTAGTGTGAGCTAGCTCAGTTTTTTAGCCTCCGGCTCACATATTTTTGCCTTCACTCAGGAAGGATGGCTCCAGAGCAAACTAATTTATGCAGCGGCCAAATCGCTCGCTCACAACTTTAATGCCGGTAGCTCACAAAGTAGAATTTTTGCTCACAAGACTCCACAGTTTAGAGGGAGCATTGGTCCCTGGTAAAAAGCCTGGCTGGCCTGCAAACCCCTCAGATTTAATACCTGGCATCTCCAGAGATCCTTCCCTGCTGGAGACCCTGGCAAGCGTTGCCAGCCGGAGCAGACGATAATAAACTTAGTGCCGCTAACAAGCAGGGCATCTTCATTTCCTAATTCATTAAATCAATTTGGACTTCTCGTAAATAGATCCTGCAGCCGTGTTTAACCACTGGAGCAAGAGGGTTGCTTTTAATTAAAAAGAGAGAGCTCTTTTCTAATTAAAAGAGAACTCTGATGTAAAAACTGTTGCCCGGGTAACAGAAGTCCTTTACTGGGAAACGATTCCCTCCCCCCCCCTTTTAAATAGCAGAAGTGTTTGTGTGTGTGTGTGGGGGGTGTCTTGTGTTGCAAGGAACCCTGGGAGTTTTCATTCTTGAGTCTCTCCCCTCATTCCTTTCTGTGGCTGCCAGATGTTGGGAGTTCTTGGGACTGTGCCGGACCCTCCGGGTAACTTCAAAAACAGCCGGCACGAGTCCCAGAGGACGGAGTGGCCACAGCGCCTTGGTATGCTGGCCCCGCTGCCTTTTGACGGGAGGAGGCCGGCGGCTGGCTGCAAGCGCCAAGGGGGATAGGATGAGAACCTGTGGGCGCATCCGTCTGCAGAGCAGAGTTTAGCCTCTCCCGGCTCCCCGCGGCTGGCATGAAACTGCGGGGTCTCGGGAGCCCCGCCACGATTCCAAGCTCACCATGGGCTGTACGTACTCCGGACTGCAGGAGGAACTTTCTCCTGGGGGGTGAGTTTCTCTTTCACTTCCGAGCACCCCTCTCAGCCTCCCGCGAGTGGTACGGCTGCCCTCCCTGCGCCGCCTGTTTCACATGCCGGGCTGGTCTGGTCTGAGAACGGGGCTCAGGCAGGAGAGGTGGGAGGGGAAGGCATCTGGGGACGTTCAGCCTGCGGAGAGTGTTGTGGATTTCAGAAGGGCATGTGGGACAGCAGCCGCTCTTGTGGGTGACTTCATTTTGGTGCAGTGGTTAGGAGCGGTGGACTCGAATCTGGGAGAACCGGGTTTGATTCCACACTCCCCCACCCGCAACCAGCTGGGTGACCTTGGGTCAGTCACAGTTCTCTGAGAGCTGTTTTCTCAAGATCAGTCGTCGAAAGAGCTCTCTCAGCCCCACCTACCTCACAGGGTGTCTGTTGTGGGGAGGGGAAGGGAAAGGAGAGCGTAAGCCCCTCTGAGTGAAGGGCGGGGTATAAATCCAATCTCTTCTTCTCTCCTTCTTCATTTTACATTTGTGTCTCTCTTTCCTGTTTCCCCCAAGTGTCCTCTGGGTGTATGGAGCACTAAACTTAGGCGGGCCAGGGCAAGGAATGTATTTCCAAATGTATAAGCCGCAACGTGACATCTTCCGGATCCAAGCCTTGCGCAGAGAAGAGTGTCAAAATGTTTCAGCCTCTCTCCCCAGCCTTAATAATGATTATTGCACATAAAAGTACTTTGCCTGCTTTTTTCCAACAGCCCTGTTAGGGGAATGAGTGTTGCTGTCCCAGTTTTACTCATGCAGGGCTAAGGCTTAGAGAGGAATGGCGTTGTTGAAGGCTAAACAAAACAGGAAGTCCAGCGGCACCTTGAAGACTTACATCTGTTTCTTTATGGGTTTTCATGAGCCCTGGGTTTTGACAACAAACAAGGTAAACAGAATAAGAAGCAAAAGGTGGGTGTGGCTGGATGACCACACTTCTGGTAACATGGGGGTGTGGCCTAATGTGCTAATGAGCTGTGCTGTCAGGGGTGTGGCCCAGTATGCTAATGAGTTTCTGCTGTTGGGTGTGGCCTATTATGCTAATGAGTTCCTGCTGGGCTTTTTCTACAAAAAGAGCCCTGTAAGATATGTGTGGATAGAGAGGTAGTGTGGTGTAGTGATTGGGGTGTTGGACTAAGACTGGGAAGGTCTGGGCTCTGCTCCATACTCGGCCGTGGAACGTTCCAGTCACACGCGTTGTGCCTGTCCTGCCTCACAGGATAAAAGGTTCCTTAGAGGGAGGACGGGGTGGTAACGTCATAAGGGGTTCCCCGTGTTTTTGAGCCTGCAGGCATATTTGGAGTTCTGACACTGCATGGTGGGCACAGCAACAAAATGGCCGCCAGAAATGGCCGCCACAGGAGGCGGAGCCGGCCACAAAGCGACGGCCACAGCTCAACTTCAGTGGCACAGTGCAGATCCTTGTGCTATGGTGGCAGCGGTGGCCAATGCAACATTAAAAAAAATCTGTACAGCCAATCAGAAGCCTTGGAGGGCAAAGCCTACCTGGCCCCTCCCACTTCTAAAAACACAGAAGAGGTGTTGGCAGGCTCCGTGGGCCCCACATTGGGCACCCAGATGTAATACATTGACTAGTACTCAGATTGAGGGTTGGGCATTCCAAGTCATGTTGGTGAAACTCGGTGAGGAACCAAAGCGAAATGAAAGGGCCGCGTTTCAAGAACATATGTGTTGATGGCGATGTCAGTAGTATTCACTGGGGGAGAGGCTCTCGAAGTTTGAAGAGGGAAAGTGGGAGTAAGCGTCATCGGCTTTTAACTAGCACAAAGGTAGGAGTCGATGCTCTAGGTGGGCAGAACATCCTGACCCTCGAAATCAGCTGAGCAGCAGAGCAAGGCTGCTAAGAAACGAGGCGAAATCTCTTCCATTTGGAGGAGAGCTCTGCAAAGGCAATTTTGTGAATCGCAGCAACGTCGGCCGCTGTGTCTGTGCCACAGACGGAAGGCCAGGCAGAGAGGGAGCCCTCCACGGACGAGCCCCCCCTAAGCGGCAAAAATACCCAGTTGCAAATCGACACCGCCGAATGTCCTGCCTGGACCCCGCCTGGCAGACACGTTGAACGGATATTGGCAGCGTCGTCGAGAGTTTTTTATCAAGTTGCACCCGGCACACGTCATCTGAATAAACCCGTTAAGTAATAATAAATCAGTGAAGATCTTTGCCAGCACTGTCATATTCTGTTACCTGCTAGAGTTTAAACCTGGAAGGGGTATCTGAGGAGGAGGTCGATTCACTGGGACCCTTGGAGGGAAAAGGAGCCAGGAATCCCTGCTGAGGAGCCTGAGCCACTAGCCAGTTTATCTCGTCTTTCAAAGCCCTCTGCTTCCTGCAAGGAGCTTAAGGCAGCAGATGTGTTTCTACCCGCTGCTGCCCTGTCCCTCCGTACAACAGCTGTTTGGGGGCTGAGGCTGAGAGCAGACGGCTGGCGCGAGGTCACCCAGTGAGCTTTGGGGCTAAGCAGGTGGATTTTACCTCAGGTCTCCCCCCATCCTAGTCCAACTCTGTAGCAGCCGCACAGTTTTGGTTGTCTGCTGGGATCCAGAGGTATGCCCACTGCCTCCTGATTCGGCTTGTCCCCTGAACGCATGTGAGAGCATGGCCAGTCGGTCTCCTAAAGTTTTCCTCCGGAATGCCTGGGTAGACAGCGTTTTAACCACACCTTGGGGTCAAAATGTGATAGGGATCCGGCCGGGGACCAAATTGCCTTCAGGGCTGTGTGTCTCCAGGTGTCCCTCTCTGATCCAGACCCTGGCTCCTCACTTGTCAAAAAGTGTGAGGTAGGCCTGTAGGTAAAAATGTTACCTGGGGGGGGGAGGGATGAGTTTTGTGTGCATTGTGAAGGGAAGAGGCCATCGACACAAACCAGAAAACACCTCGGTCAGGGAGGATCGGTATTTCAGTGATACCCTTTCATTAAAATGGCCGTGGTTCTCTCCTTTTGCACCTAGCGGAGTAGCTGCCGGCTTCAGTTCAGGGCACTGTTGCCATGGTCTCCTAGGGAGAAGGATTGGCAACTTTTTTGGGGGTGGTGGTGGACCAGAATCCCGATGTTCCACCACTGTATGTCGCATCTACAAAGCAAGAGAACGCACACAAGACATCTTGAGTTCTTGCATAAGCAGGGCTTTTTTTGTAGAAAAAGCCCAGCAGAAACTCATTAGCATATTAGGCCACACCCCTGATAGCACAGCTCATTGGCATATTAGGCCACACACACCCGTGTCACCAGAAGTGTGGTCATCCAGCCACACCCACCTTTTGCTTCTTATTCTGTTTGCTTTGTTGTCAAAACCCTGGGCTTTTTTTGTAGCAGGAACTTATTTGCATGTTAGGCCACACACCCCTAATGTAGCCAATCCTAATGAGTTCCTGCTGTTGGGTGTGGCCTATTATGCTAATGAGTTCCTGCTCGGCGTGGCCAACTCAGGAGCCAGCCGGAACTCCGTTCCTGCGCAAAAATAGCCCTGTCAGCATAAGTCATCTGGGCGGAGGACATCTTCTGCTTCACTAGCATCTTGCTGAATCAGGCCAAGCTCCGTTGTGTTACCTTTGCAAGCAGCTAGATGGTCTGCCAGCAATGGCTTGGCGGGACATGGCCTGCCTTCCACCCACTGCTGCCCAAGAGTTTTGCCCCACACCATTCAAGAAGGGGAGAGAATCTCCTTCCATTTGCTAGGACAGCACTTCTAGGAGAAGCAGGACACAGGTCTCCCTTGGTCACAGTGGGCCATAACCAAGGCAGTGCAGTCAGTCAGTTTCTCTAGGAAGCTCTACTTCTTGAAACCCATTCTAGTTATGAACAGAAGAAGAGCCCTGTGGGATCAGACCAGCAGTCCATCTAGTCCAGCCTCCCGTTTCACAGAGGCCAACCAGCAAGGCATAGAGGCCAAGGTAAAGGTAAAGGTTTCCCTTGATCGAAAGCCAGTCGAATCCGACTCTAGGGTTGCGGTGCTCATCTCCGTTTCAAAGCTGAAGAGCCAGCGCTGTCCAAAGACATTTCCGTGGTCATGTGGCCGGCATGACTAAACACCAAGGCGCACGGAACGCTGTTACCTTCCCACCGAAGTGGTACCTATTTATCTATTTGCAATTTCTTGCTTTCGAACTGCTAGGTTGGCAGGAGCTGGAACTAGAGACGGGAGCTCACTCCATCATGCGGCACCTGGGTCTCGAACTGCTGAACTACTGACCTTCCACAGCCTGCAGTTCAGTGTCTTAACCACTTGAGCCACCGCAGCCCCATAGAGGCCAAGGCCCTCCCTCATTTTTGCCTCCTGGCAATGGGTTTCAGAGGTTTCTGTGCTGTTACGTATGTGTGCATAGCTTGGGTCTCCTCCGCGTATTCAAGAAATCTGTCGTGTGTACGTGTACTGCAGGGTGGTTATGTTTCTGCATATGGTCTCTGCCATGGATCCGTTTCCTGGTCACTGTTTACAGTCTGTAGAACTGGAGCAGCCTTTCCTGAAACACCTTCTTAAATACTCTAGTCCTTCCATGTGGTCTTTTTATTCATCCACAATGCCTTGGATCTACAAAAATTATCCCCTGGCCCCTCCCCTTTCCAGTCAGGCTCCGCCTTTCTCTATGAAGTCTGGACCTTGGCTCCGCCTGCCTTTAAATCCATAGCTGGCCCCGCTTTCTGTTTTCTTCCTTCTCCCCGCTGGAAACCCGGCCACACATTCTTCTTCCATTGTGACAGACGCCCGATCCCACATCCCTTCTCTTGGCTCCGCCACTGCATTTTAGCCAATTAGAAGGAAAGGGGGGGAGAGATTGGCTCACTGCCCGTTTTGTCTTTTGAAATGGGACCCAGTGAAGCCGTCCCTCCTCCCCCTTCCCCCAGCTCGCCAGGCTCCGCTGCCAGATTCATTTATTTCCAGATGTGTTACAGCTGAAGGCCAGTTCTTGGAGAGCCCTCATGCGGCTCGTCCTTCGTGCCGTCCGAAGAAGGGCTTTGCAAGCAGCCCTGGCTCGTTGCATCAGAAGTGGAGTTTTGGCACTTTGGCCTGCTCGTGTTCGAGGAGCTCTCGCTCCTTGTGGAAAGGCCGAGCCGGCCACCATGAGGACAGGGAGGGATTTGTTAGGAGGCTGGCGAGGGCTGGTGGGAATTCGGATCCAGTTCGGGCCAGGGATCCTCCAGCACGGCAGCCCATCTTAAGACCATAAGAGAAGCCAGTGTTGGATCAGGCCAATGGCCCATCCAGTCCAACACTCTGCCACACAGTGGCCAAAAATACCAGGGGCCATCAGGAAGTCCAGCAGTGGGGCCAGGACACTAGGAGCCCTCCCACTGTTGCCTCCCCACCCCAAGCACCAAGAATACAGAGCATCACTTGCCCCAGACCGAGAGTTCCTATCTATTTTTGTTGTTGTTCAGTCGCACAGTCGAGTCTGACTCTTCGCGACCCCATGGACTAGCTCCCGCCAGGCCCTCCTGTCTTCCACCGTCCTCTGAAGTTGGCTCAACTTCATGTTTGTTGCATCGATGACACTGTCTAACCATCTCATCCTTTGCCGTCCCTGTCTTCTTTGACCTTCAATCTTTCCCAGCATCAGGGTCTTCTCCAGTGAGTGCTCCCTTCTCATTTGGTGGCCAAAGTATTTGAGCTTCAGTTTCATTATCTGGCCTTCCAGGGAACAGTCAGGGTTGATTTCTTTTAGGATTGACTATCTATACCTTGTGGCTAATAGCCACTGATGGACTTATGCTCCATATACTTATCCAATTCCCTTTTGAAGCTGTCCATGCTTGTAGCCGCCACCCCCTTCTGTGCCAGCGAATTCCATGTGTGAATCACTCTTTGGGTGAAGAAGTAGCCTGGTCTGTTTCTAGCCTGGTCTGGTCAGGTGAAGGGGACTTGCCAGAGCAAACCAGACTTCCTGGAGGAAGTCAGATTAGAAAAGGGATGACTAAGGGGGGGACATGATAAGAGGTTTATAAAATTATGCATGGGGTAGAGAGAGTGGCAGCTTTAAAAGACAGAGTCGTGGAGGATAGGTCAACCAGTGACTACTAGCCACGGTTACTGAAGGGGAACCTCCACGTTCAGAAGCACTAATCCTCTGAATCCCAGAGCCAGAAGGCAACATCAGGGGAAGGCCTCGGCCTCTGTGCCCTGTTGTTGGACCTCTGGAGTAACTGGCTGGCCACTGTGTGAGACAGGATGCTGGACTAGATGGACCACTGGTCTGATCCAGCAGGGCTCTTCTTACTCTCTTATGTTCTCATGAGGGTTCTGCAGGTGAGGAGCCACCTGGGTAATGCAACCCAGAGAGCTTCTCTTTCCAGTCTCCCCAGCCTACCCAAGATGTGTCTGGGAAGCATAGGAGGCTGGATGGGCTAGTGGAGCAGCTGCATGTTTCAGCTTGTGTGCGCGTGTGCATTCACACAGTCTTCAGAATTAGCTCTTCCTGAAGTGTGCCTAGAAGGGGAGGCCCAGGGCCAGGTGAAAGGTTAAGATGGCAGGACCTCCGTAGAGGCGCCTGGCCTAGCAGATTCCACTGTGCCAGTCGTAGACTTTTGTCCATCAGTTTCCTCCAGGAATTGGGGGTTATCCTGGAGGTCTCTGGGGCCATCTCCCGTTCCATGCTGGGGGTGGTGCCAGGAAGGAGCCTCTAATAAACAGTCCCACCTTCCTCCTTTCTCCCTTGAGAGCCAGTTTGGTGTAGTGGTTAAGAGCGCGGAATCTGATCTGGGAGAACCGGGTTTGAGTCCCCACTCCTCCACTTGCAGGTGCTGGATGACCTTGGGCAAGCTGTAGTTCTGATAAGAGCTGTTCTTGAAAAGGAGCAGTTTCTGTCAGAGCTCTCTCAGCCCCACCTACCTCACAGGGTGTCTGTTGTGGGGAGGGGAAGGGAGAGGAGTTTTTAAGCCTCTCTGAGACTCCCTTGGGTAGTGAAGGGCGGGGTATAAATCCTGTCTTCTCCTCCTTCTCCTGGAGGGGTGTGTCTTGCCTAGGGTCTCTCCCCCAACTTACAGCAGGCCCTGGGGGGATTGCCCTTTCTCCCCCACGCATCTATTTTCTCAAATGCTGCTGGACTCTGTCTCATGCAGGAGAGCCTCTTATTTATTTATTTTTAAATTGGATTTATGAATCGCCCACCCTGCAAGCAGGCTCTGGGCAATTTACAACCTCATCAACGTTTAAATACAATTCACATCTATTTAAAGTTATCAACAGTAGAACGATCAATTAAAACCAATCCGAGATGGCATACGGTAATCCTCCCTCGCTGGCCACACTGCTGTCCCGCAGGGCAGGGCAGGGCAGGGCAGGATACAGCCACAGAAGAGAGAGGGTGCCGGTCTTAACTTCCTGTTGCTGCCCTCAGCTAAGAGCCTGGCGTCACATCTCTACCTTACGGGCCCTGCGGAATTGCATCAGATCCTGCAGGGCCCGGACATTGTTTGGCAGAGAGTCCCACCAGGTCGGGGCCAGGGGTCACCAGCAAGTTGTTATCTCAGCATTCTTCTGAGGCCATACTGGTGGAGACAGTCCCAGAGGTGAGCAGATTCCTGGTTGTGATATTTGGGGATTGCATCCCTCCCAGAAGACAAAGGTGCATCATGCCAGAAGATGTAATATTCTTATTAAGGCATTTAAGCAATTAGTACAGAATGAGACCGAGAAGCCCTATCGCTGGGTTTTTAAGTCAAAGAAATCGCAGAGTTGACTGTATTTATAATAAATAATAATCTTTCAATTTATTGATCGCTCAATCCTTGCAGAGCTGCTGGCTCTGAGCGATTTACAGTTACTCATTTCACAAGGGACTAACAATGCTTTATAGGGGTAAGGGAGGACAACACATATAATCTTTACATAGCACACGTTTTGCAGCCGACGGGGATTAGTTCAGTGCAACTCAGACGTGATCCGGACGGCATTTTTCCCACTCGGCTTGGCTTGGCTGGATGACGTCAGCTCTTCCTCTCCAGGACTCTTTGGGTCGCAGCTCCAAACTGCCACCGCCTGGCCAGAATGGTCCATTACAGGCTTCTTGGATGCCGAAGAGATCTTCTAGGTTTTTGGGTTTTTTTGATCTTGCGAGCCGAACCTTCCGTTCGCCGGCTAACACCAGATAATATTAAGTATTAGTATACTTAAGACAGCAAGCCACTCCGGTGCGGCGCACAGAGCGTCAGATTTGGACCAGAAGACTCAGGTTCAAATCCTTCTTTGGCTGCCAGATTCTCTGGGTGTCCTTCGGGTAGGAGTAGTCTTTCTCACTCACCTCACAAGGGCAGTTGTGTGTGTTCCATGTGCAGCCAGTGTGAGCTTCTTTCCAAGCTGAACACAGATGTTCAAATTCATGTGACAAATTGGCTTCACAGTGTTCGAAGAGCTTAGTTTGTGTTGGCTTATCTTTACAACACCCCTGGACCAGTAGGCCCCTTTATCGACTTTGAGGTAGGTTTGCACCTGGGGACTTCCTTGGTAATCGTTCACCTGTAGAGCGTAGCCATAGTAATAGCTTTCAGTATATGAGACTGCTTTGACAACCTTGTCTAGTTGTGATGGGAGAGACTGTGTAAATGACTGTCTGACACTTCAATGTTTTTTTTAAAAAGTCACTGGCACAGGAGGTGGCTGCGGCTACAAGCATGGACGGCTTCAAGAGGGAATTAGATAAGCATATGGAGCAGAAGTCGATCAGTGGCTATTAGCCACAAGGTATAGATAGGGGCTCTGGGGCAAGGGATGCTCTGTATCCTTGGTGCTTGGGGGGGGGCAACAGTGGGAGGGCTTCTAGTGTCCTGGCCCCACTTCTGAACCTCCTGATGGCCCCTGGTATTTTTGGCCACTGTGTGACAGAGCGTTGGACTGGATGGGCCATTGGCCTGATCCAACACTGGCTTCTATTATGTTCTTAAATAACTGACACGGATACAGAAGTCTGAATGTTTTTTCCCACTTTCTGTCTTGCAGAACAACATCAACCAGTGAGGGCAGCTTTATTGACAAAATGAAGAAGACGGTACGTTAGTCTGGACTCTGCGTTCTTTTGCCTGGCTGACAGTGGTGGGGGGGGGGGGGGGGACCACTTTCAAGCCCGGCTCCCTTGTTTTGAGGTGACTGGTTGGATATTAGCCACATTTTCTTTAGCCCTGTGCCCGAATCGGCTTACGATACATTTAAATACCTTATAAATGCATTAAAGTCAGTAATGTCAGTTGAGTCCATAGCGGCAAAAGAAACCACTTCGGGGGGCCACTTAACTGGCACCAGGATCCAGTTTCCTGGAGAGCCATTTAGGTAAAACCCAGAAGGCCTTGTGGCGTGCAAAGATTGGGGCCTAAAGCGTAGAAAGACCCATAATGAGGCCCTTGTAGCAGATGAGATGATAGGGCCATTCTTGGATTTCAGACATACAACCTCCATCACTCCCCTGCAGTGTGGTTTTTTTAAAAAATCACTGCATGTAGAAATCTAGCATGCCAGGGAGATAGATAGGCTAGTTTTCCTTTATGTGCTGTTTTTCTCCCCTCACCCCCAGTTAGCTATTTACCACCTGCAGTCAGCAGTGGTACAGTCCAGGGACAACGTAAGAACATAAGAACATAAGAGAAGCCAATGTTGGATCAGGCCAATGGCCCATCCAGTCCAACACTCTGTCACACAGTGGCCAAAAATACCAGGTGCCATCAGGAGGTCCAGCAGTGGGGCCAGGACACCAGAAGCCCTCCCACTGTTGCCCCCCCCCCAGGCACCAAGAATACAGAGCATCATTTGCCCCTGACCGAGAGTTCCTATCTATTCCTTGTGGCTAATAGCCACTGATGGACCTCTGCTCCATATGCTTATCTAATTCCCTCTTGAAGCATTCATCTGCTGCTTTATGCAGATGAGCCTGTTCTAGCCCTGGAGGACTGATGATGAAAGAACCAAGGGTCGCTACCTCCTGTATCAGGACCCTCAAATGGCAAAGTCTGAAAGTGGATGAACAATTCCAGTGCCTATGTTTTTAGGCACGTTGCTAATCCCCGTTTTCTTTTTCTTTTCACTCCTATTCTAGGGAAGAAACATTGTGGTGTTCTATGGCTCCCAGACAGGGACTGCTGAAGAGTTTGGCAACCGCCTGGCCAAAGATGCCCACCGGTACGGCATGCGGGGCATGTCTGCCGACCCTGAGGAGTACGACTTGGTACGTCCCTAGCAATTTCACCTCTTGATGATGGACCTGCCTTGAAAGCAAGTCCTTTTGTGTAAGCTGCCTAATATGTGTAAACCTCCCTGGATCAAACCCAAATGGATCCTTCTAGCCCAGTATCTGATAGGTGCCCCCAGGATGCTTGCGAGAAGGGAATGAAGGCACCTGTCATCTCCTGCGGCCGCCCTCCTGACAACTGGTGCTTGCAGGCATGTTCTGGAGTTCAGTGAAGCCACTTGGATTTGTCTGATTTTTCTTTAAAAAACACTCATGCTGAAAGTAGAGGCTTCTGGTGACCACACATCTGGAGGCCTCACTTCGAAAAGGATGCGGACAGAACAGAGCAGGTGCAGAGGAGGGCAATGAAGATGATCAGGGGCCTGGAGACTAAGCCCTCCAAGGAAAGTTTGAAAGACTTAGGAATGTTCAGTCTGGAGAGAGGGGGACACACACACATGATTGCTCTTTTTAAGTATTTGAAGGGCTGTCACTTAGAGGAGGGCAGGGAGCTGTTCCTGTTGGCAGCAGAGGACAGGACTTGCAATAATGGGTTTAAATTAAGGGCAGGAAAATTAGAAACAGCTGGATATTAGGAAAAAGCTTTTTACAGTTAGAGTTGCGCAACCGTGGAATCAGCTGCCTTGGGAGGTGGTGCGCTCCCCCTCCCTGGCAGTCTTCAAGCAGCAGCTGGACGGACACTTGACAGGGATGCTCTAGGCTGATCCTGCACTGAGCAGGGGGGTGGACTAGGTGGCCTCTCTGGCCCCTTCCAAGTGTCTGATCTCATAGCAAGTTGCAAAAGTTACTGCTGCCTGCCCTGGAGCTAAAACCAGTCCAGTTAATCAGGTGACCCCAAGTCCTAATACCAGATGAGGAAAAGGTCTCTCACTACTGTTCATAATTTTTTTAAAGCCTGCACCACGTTTCCTTAAAAAAAGGAACCCTGGTCCCTTTTAGGAATTGCCGTGTGTAATGATGACATGATCCCCTCTTGAGAGTTGGGTTGCCTGTCTAGAGCAGCCATGCCACGATGCAAACCTCTTTCAGAATCCCTTTTGGATCCCCATATATGGTTGGATGGCCCAGGCAAGCCCGATCTTGTCAGCTATCAGAAGCTAAGCAGGAAGGGCCCTGGGCTAGTACTTGGGTGAGAGGCTGCCAGGGAAGTCCAGGGTTGCTATGCAGAGGCAGGCAAGGACAAAACGCCTCTGTTCGTCTCTTGCCTTAAAAACCCTACCGTGTTGCTGTGAGTTGGCTCTGACGACAGCACTGGCCTCCATGTAGTTGGGGAGTGCGCAAGTGTGATGTGGCCCCTCTGCGGAGGCTATAGGCAGGGCTGCATCTTGTCAGCATCTGGACGGGGAGGCTGCCTGAGACATCCCCCCCCCCGACACTCTCCAGTTCCTCGATGGATGAAAGGCAGTCTATTCGTGGACTAAATAAACAGAGCCTTGCAAAGTCCAAAAGCTTGCCTTTAGTTAGCCCCAACCAGGGGTCATTTCGTAGAAAAAGAGGTGCAGGAGCTCATTAGCATAACTCATTAGCACAACTTATTTGCATATGCCACACCCCTTGACGTCACCAGAAGTGTGTCAGAAGGCAACACCCACCGCTCAGGCTCCACTGGACTGTTTTGGGTTGCTAGCTATTTGGGGGGGGGGGGTCGTGCAGATCTGTCCTCGCAGAGGAGGGAGAGCTTGTACCTGAATAGAACTTGGTCTTAAAAGTGCCACTGGACTGTTTTCGGGGGGGGGGGGGACTCTGCAGTTTACCTGGCTGCTTCTTGCTCTGATTGAGGGCTGCTGGGAGCAGGGTGTGGGGTTTGTTGCATGTGCCCACCCCCTGGGCTCTTTACTGCCGGAGCCCCGCTCCTGTGCGCTCCTGCAGGAAATGACCCCTGGCCCCAACATCCATTGATATCTTAGTGCTCATGGTGATTTTTTAGCACTGACAAGAGTGAAGACTCATTTTTCAGCAGAAAATCTCCTAGCTGATCATTAACCATTGTCAACAGTCATT
This sequence comes from Gekko japonicus, assembly GCF_001447785.1. Classification (NCBI taxonomy): domain Eukaryota; kingdom Metazoa; phylum Chordata; class Lepidosauria; order Squamata; family Gekkonidae; genus Gekko; species Gekko japonicus. The sequence goes on along the minus strand of NW_015164181.1, from coordinate 3,322,594 downwards.
AACCATTAACCAGGTAAAAGAGAGATAGAATAAGCAAAAGTGATCATAACCCATAGCCAAAAGATGTACATCCATCATCAGAGGCCTCAAGAAGGAAAGGGGTTTTTTATAAAAAAAAAGAAAAAGGAAAGGGTTTTCAAGGCCCCCTTGAACACAGCCAGTACACGGCCGGCAGTAGGCGATTGCGTCCACAGGAGGGGGATCAGGAGATAGAAGGCCCGCTCAGATTTGGCCCCTGATCTGATACTTTAGTATGAAAATGCTTGGGGGTTGATGCCCTTTTCTTTTTAATTTTTATTTTTATTTATTTTGTAACATAAAAATAAATAACATATTCCATAATAATACCAAACACAACTCCAGTCATCTTACACAGGCATAAGTATAAACGACAATTTCTTCTACAGTGACTTCCATCTACCATATCTAAATCATGCATAGCTACAATACTAGATACACTACATGCTGTTATTGTTGTAGTTAGCCCTTCAGTCATGTTTGACTCTTGGTGATTCTATGGGCCAGCTCTCTCCACGTTTTCCGATCTTGTACTGTTTCTTTGCACTGTTCCATGCTTGGGCTGGTGTCGAGTTTTATGGTGTCTCGCTGCCGTGTTCTTTGGCGGCCAGGTTTCCTTTTGCCACTAACCAATCCAAGCATAATTGCCTTTTCTAGTGAGTTCTTCTGCATGACATGGTCGAAAATAAGTCAATTGCAGTTTTGTGATTTTTTTTGGTTCCAATGGCATGTCTGGTTTTATGCGCTCCCATGCTTGCTTGGTTGTCACCTTTGCTGTCCAAGGAATGCGCAAGAGCCTTCTCCAGTACTACAGCTCAAATGAGTCGATTTTCGTCCTGTCCTGCTTCTTCATGGTCCAACTTTAGCAGCCATAGGTTGTTATGGGGAGCACAATAGCACAGACTAATCTGCTGCTGAACTACGTGCTACAGTAATCTAATTTATTACAGTTCTCAATCAGAACCTGCTTGCTTACGTAAAACGTATTTATAGATCTTCTTAATTTTACACTTCTATTTAACTTTATTCTCTCTTTCCCTCATCCCTTCCCACCTAAGAATTCAGTTTTACAAGGATGCGTTGCCTGACTCTGCCTCTTAGTCATTCTCTGCGTTAGCAATTTAGTCCTGATCGTCAGCTGTATGTTTGAAAAATACATTCCATTTCCCTTGGAATTCTGAAATCGGTCTGTTTTATATATAAGATGTCAGTTTTGCCGTTGCCGCTGAGGCCCGTTTTGATTCCCCTCTTCCCCAGTCCGACCTGAGTCGCCTCACCGAGATCGAGAAGTCCCTGGCAGTTTTCTGCATGGCCACCTACGGGGAAGGAGACCCAACAGACAACGCCCAAGACTTCTACGACTGGCTGCAGGAAACAGACGCCAACCTAGCTGGCATCAAATACGCCGTGAGTGTCTTGCTAGCCGTGTTCAGCTGCTCATGCCTCAGGGGGCGTGACCGTGGAGCATTCTGGGGGGTGCTCGTCTCACTCTGACATGGGTGCCTGGAGGGGGGATGGAGAGGCGAGGCTGGAAGGCAGGATTCAGGGCATCAGGTTCTGGGCACCAAACCTCTGCACGATCAATACAGTGCCCTACTTTGCTGTTCGTGGATGTTAAAAGAAGTCGCCTCCCCCTGTTCCTGCTGCCCAGCCGGCTGATTTGAGAAGGGTTTGGCCTGCGTTCCCCCTTCTGAATCTGGTCTGCCTGCTCAAATGAATTTGCTGCTTTCCCGTATCGCATTGGGAATTACAAGCTGGAACAATCTGCCTTTTATGCTACCAGATGTTAATAAGCTCAGTGAGACGTTCACCAGATGCCCAGATTGGCAGGTCTTCTGTGTGCTCTCTCCTTCCCTCACCTCAGTTACAGCCCATGAGGCACACTGAAACCCAGCGTGGTGTAGTGGGGTTAGGATGTCGGACCAGATCCGGGGGTGGTGGTTCCAGGGTTTGTATCCCCAGTCTGTCCTGGAAGCTCGCTGGATCACCTTGGGCCAGTTACACACTCTCACCCTGACCTACCTTACAGGGTGGTTGTGAAGATAAAATGGAGAAGATGCGAATGATGTGAGCCACTTTGGGGTCCCCATTGGGGAGAAAAGTGGGATATAATTGAAATAAATGAATAAACCTTCTGCCCCTTGCAGGAAGCCCTTGGCTCACCCTCCGGCTATCTCTTGCCTTGTCAGTTACCATCTCCTCCTCCCATTGGTGTGACATTACATTTCTTCTCTGCTCTTCTGACTACAGTCTTGACCAATAACAGTTCAAAAACACAGCAGCAGTAAGGAATGATAATGTTAACGGCAATAAATAGTAACAACAACAGCAATAGTGATAGTAATAACAACAGTAAATACACCTGTGTGGGCTGCGGTGGCTCAAGGGGTTAAGATGCTGAACTGCAGGCCGGAAGGCCGGTAGTTCAGCAGTTCGAGACCCGGGTGCCGCATGACAGAGTGAGCTCCCGCCTCTGGCCCCAGCTCCTGCCAACCTAGCAGTTCGAAAGCAAGAAATTGCAAGTAGATAAATAGGTACCGCTTCGGTGGGAAGGTAACAGCGTTCCGTGCGCCTTGGCGTCCAGTCATGCCAGCCACATGGCCACGGAAACGTCTTCGGACAGCGCTGGCTCTTCGGCTTGGAAATGGAGATGGGAACCGCATCCCTAGAGTCGGATTCTACTGGCTTTTGAGCAAAGGAAACCTTTACCTTTACTAAATTCACCTGTAACAGCTAAAACATCAGATTGTCCAAGTTCAATTATCTATTGAATTTGATTACATAAGAAATTTTTTTAGCAATGGTCAGGGTAATTTCTTGGTCACTTCCAGCCCAAAGACTCTGTAATTTACAGTGGGCTGGAAGACTAGCCAGGTTCTTTAGGAGGGGGGAAGTAAACATGGTTCTATATTAATCTCCTCTTCCTTGCTGGCTGCCTTGCTTTGTCCTAAACACCCCCCCCCCCAATGCCAGGAACCATCCAGCTGTTTCCCTGCTGTTCTTGTTCTGACCATGGGGTGCCCCTCTCTCGGCGCGGGTTTTTCCCCCCCCAGCTCCCGGATCCAGCACAAAAACAGTTTTACAAGTCAGCGCTGCATTCCAAATTGTGTCCTCTCAAAAGCTCAGTTCAGCAACATGTACATATTAGGTCTGTTTGGGCCGTTTCTCGGGTTTCCGTCCGCCCCTGGTTTAGCTGGTGCCCGGGAGGAACGGCGAGAGATATGCAGGGAGTGGGGCAGCCATGCCTGCAGCCGCTGAAATCTTTCAGCCACACCCGAGTGGCTGAGATGTCTCTGGACTTTTGAGCCCGTCTTTATACGGTCTAGAAACCTGCGGCTTCTCTTAAAATGGAAGGTGAGTGTGGCACCCAGCACTAAATATTTTCATTTTCCTCTGTTCCCTGGCAGAATCTGGGCATGGTGTCTGCTTGGCTTGTTGCGTCTTGCTCAGTTTTGAAAATCTTGCCTTCCAGCCAAGGGCGCTGTCCATAATTCTCCTCTCCTGAATTTTATCCTCACAGAAACTCTGGTTAGGCTGAAAGAGAGAAATGGGGGGGCGGGGGCAGGAGGCTGGCTCAAAGTCCTCTAGTCATTTTCATGGTACTGCAGGGATCTGAACCTGTTCCTTATCTGACCATTACACCTTCAGTCCTTTGAATGGGTTTCATCAGAGCTGGCACTTAGGCATGGGCTGGAGTGGAGGGAGCTCTATGCCGCCACCTGCTGTCTGTCCGCTGCCCCTGCATGGAGGGGGGCTGGCTGGCTGCATCAGGCCTTTCTTCCTCCCATGGTAAACCAGCAGGTGGGCTGGGTCTTACTGGGTTGAAAGCCAGTTTGTGAGCTGAGGCTACGCTCATGCACTGTTGTGATATTGTACCATCATTGTCCTGCCGCAGTTGTTCACAATTGCCTTGTCCACTTGGGGGTGGGAATCCAGTTTGTTTGTTTTAGTTCGTTCATACCCCCACTTGTGTTTATTTCTTTGATTTATAGACCGCCCTCCCCTATGCCGAGGGCTCAGAGCAGCGAACAAAGCGTTACAATCGGACTAAAACTATTTTAAACACTAGACAATTCTGAACTGTTAACAGATGGCGTTCAAAGAATTGATTTATGTCCTAACCCCATTGGGGGGGGGGGGAGAGAAAGGAAGGAGACAGGCTTGGTTGAAAGCGTTGCTGTCTTCAAACATGATAATGATGATAATGATGATAATGATGATAATGATGATAATGATGATAACAATAACAATAACAACAACAACAACAACAACAACAACAACAACAATAATAATAATAATAATAATAATGCTTTTGATTTATTGATCGCTCTTTCCCACATACCTGCGGGCTCAGAGCAATTTACAGTTACTCTTGAGACAGTTGGACTAACAATATTTTGTGGGGATAGGGAAGACAAACATACAGCATTAATTACACACACATTGCAGCTAGCCGGGCTTCATCTGCGGGCTGGGTCAGTCGTGTTCCTACGGCATCTTGTCGGCTGGCTGATGACGTCTGGCTTCTTGATGTTGTGCAGTGCTACCGCCTGGCCGACTCGCTCCACTGCAGGGAAGCCGACACAGCTCTTTCGTCTTTCCGGTTGCCGCGCCTCAGAAGTTGCCTCGGCAGCTAACACATTCCCGAAGGGAGGGGTGTGCCCACCCCCTTACGGGTGGTCCCCAATTTATCTACTCGCCGAAGCTTTCGAATCGCTGGGTAGACGATGAGCGAGGACAAGGCTTGGTTGCTCACACCAGTACGGGGGTAGAACTGCCAAAGCATGGCAGTTCAGATGTTATTGTTAAGCAGGGAAAACATAGGCCTGGCCAAACATCTCTGTCTTACAGGCCCTGCAGAACTGTATTAAGTCCAGCAGAGCATGGATGTCCTTGAGGCAAAGAGTTCCACCAGGCCAGCACCAAGGCTGAAAAGGCCCTGGCTCTGGTTGAGGACAGCCGGATGTCTTTTGGGCCAGGAATCACCGGGAGGTTTTTCTTGCCAGAGCGTAGTGCTCTTCTGGGGGTATACCAGGAGAGGCGGTCCCATGGAAACATTGGTCCCAGAGCGTTTAGGGCCTTAAAAGTTAAGACCAAAACCTTGAGAACTAGTTTGGTGCAGTGGTTAAGAGCAGCGAACTCTAATCTGGAGAACCGGGTTTGATTCCCCACTCCCCCACATAAAGCTAGCTGGGTGACCTTGGGTCAGTCACAGTTCCGGGGCCAAGTGGGGCTTCGAAAGTGGGTCTCCCTGGTTGAAATTGACAAAATGACAAGGAAACGTAACAATTTGGAAGCAGAAGAATTTTTTTGCAGACTGGAAAGACTTTAAAGATTATTTGGAGAAATACTGGGATGTAAAGGACAATTTACTTCGCTTTGAGAACTATTGAAAACTGAAGGGTAGTAGAAAATAGACAAACGTATAAGAATAATTGTTGAAAGATAAGTTACCTATGGTTGTGAATAAGGAGAAAGGGAGGTATGGAGAAAATTTAAGAATTGAGCTGGAGGTTGGAGCACTGTGGGAAGCCGAAAAGGGGGGGGAAGGGAGGAGGGAAGGATATATAATTGTATAAGTTTTCATGTATGTTTGAACATTTTTTAATTATATCCTAATAAATTGTTTTTTGGGGGGGAAAAGAAAGTGGGTCTCCCTGAGCCTAGTCTAATGTTCTTACCACAGCACCATGCTGGCTCTCAGGCCACGAATGACCGCTTCTAGCTCAGTGCTCTACCACAGTGTCCTGGCAGCTTGGATGCCAGTCTTTTCTTCAAGCAGACATTCTCTGGACTTGGCTAATTGGCTGCATCTGAACCTGCAAACCTTCCTCCGTTGCCTTCCAGGTATTTGGACTTGGGAATAAAACATACGAACATTTCAACGCCATGGGGAAATACGTGGACAAGCGACTGGAGGAGCTTGGCGGCCAGCGGATCTTTGAGCTCGGCCTGGGAGACGACGACGGGAAGTGAGTGGCCGTCTGGATCGGTGGTCGCCAGTTGGCTGGCAGGCCAACCTAGCAGCGAGCGTGGCATTGCCGTCCTGTTTTTGCAATTCGAGGTTTCGTCATACAGCTTACAGCCGTGCTTTCTGAACTGTGTTTCTTAGCTAAGACGTAGACTAGGTGCAGTATTAGTTAACAGTGTGTACTAGAAGTAGATTTTTAGGTCAATGTGCAGCCGTGTCAGACATACGGCCTGGATTCGGAACCAGCCTGTCCAGGGCCATTACCTGACCTGCAAAGAAGTTGGGGGGAAACCAGTCTGAATGCGGACTGGAGGGGCCTGCGGAGGTCCCTCCCTTCCCCAAACACAGGCGCTCCCCACGGTCTTCCCCAGATCTCCAGGGATTTCCCAACCCAGAGTTGGCAACCATAAGGGGCGAGGAGGGCTGGTTTGGCCCTGAGCTGTGCAGCCAGTTTCCTTGGGGCCCGTCTGCTGCCCTTGGCCGAGGTACCAGCCCGGGATGTGCTGCCGGCCCGCCCGCCAGAGGGCTTTGGGCTCCTTCCTGTGCCGCCTGGCTTGCTGGAAAGAGGGCTGGCTGTCCATGCTCAGCAAGCAGGATCTCTTTGGCTCCACTTCCCTGGGCCCAGCCAAACGACTTCCCACTTGCAGGCTGCCCGCCCAGGGAAGGTGCCTGTGGAAAGCCACCGGCCACGGCTTGCCAAACGCGCTTGCTTATGTAAGCCTGTGAACAGGCTGCGCCGGGCACACTGTGCATAGCAGCCTGGGCGCGAGAGAAAAGGCCCGCCAAATTGGGTGGCCCGCTGACCCAAACGTGCACGCTCCTCTCCCTCCTGCCTCTCTCCCTCGGCACCGCAGGGGGGATTAAATAACGAGGCAAAGCCGAAACACGTGCAAATTCCCTGGGCTCCCTGCATCCGAAGCGCCTGAAATACATTAGTCTCTGAAGAGCCTCTGATTGTTGCTCCTTGATTGTCAGGCAGTAGCTCTCTGCGCCGTGCAAAACGTCTTGTGCATTTTCGAGCAAAGGGCAGTTAGTTAGGTGCTGAGGAGGGGTGTGGATCACGGCTAGTGGTGAAATATCTCTGGCGCCCGGCATTGCATTTTACAGCACACGATGGGGCCCCACCTAACAAAGTGACTTTTATGGCAGATCTGCCCTCATAACAAATGAGTTCGACACTTCTGAATTAAGGGTGAGGAAGCATTGCCTGGATGTGTGTGCATTTGCATATAGATTTTTTAAAAATACAAAGGGAGAGACTGGCATCTCCCCTATTTATGGCTTGAGAGCATTCTTGGTTGGGAGCAGAAACACAGGCTGTGGATGGCTTGTTTGTTTCGGTCTTCCAGGGCAAAACCAGTGCTTTGAATTGCACCCAGAAACTACCTGGAAGCCACTCCAACGCTTGGACAAGTAAACAGGCTCACCCAAATACCATTTGCATTTCTCATGGGACGGGGAGCAGAGAAGATGCAGGGCATAGAAACCCCACACCTTGCCCTCTCAAAATCTTATTCAGACCCAGCTTGGGCTACTGAGGTTTCCCCCGGCCTTGGCCTCCTGCTTTCAAACCCATTTCTGCAGCCTTGAAGACTAGAAACTTTGCAAAGGGGGAAAACCCCCAGAATCTGCAACTGTGATTCTTGGGTGCTGCCTTTGGGTTGCCTGGCTCTCCAGGCGCTGTGTTCAAGGTTACAGAGTGGTTTGTTTCTTTTTCTAGTTATAGGCATAATACTGCGTCACATATCCCAGGGATCCCCACCTTTTTTAGGAAACAGGATTTGGGGCTAAATGGGCCTTGGGCCTTATTCTGCTCTTCTTATGTGTTTGGTGGGATAGCAAATCTGGTCGCAAGCCGAGGGGGAAGATCCTTTCTAGGCAGGAAGTGATGTTTTAGTGCAACAGCCCCCAGCTTTTTTGAGCTTGTGGGCACCTCTGGAATTCTGACCCAGTGTGGTAAGCGCAGCCACAAAATGGCTGCGGATGACCTTCAAAAAATAAGAAAGCTGTGCACAATGGAAGACGCTGAGAGCAGCAGAAGTTAATAAATACAATATTGTAATATATATAAGGACACGGATGAGAATATTAAATCAAGAATAGCAAAGCCATCAAATACAACAAGCCCAAGAATAATACATAGAGGCTGTATAACATAAGTAGGTCAAGCAGGTAAGTAGTCTGATGAGTTGATATGAAGGTTCCGGATATTAATAACCTCGTTTCAAAATTCTTCTTCAGTTAAGACTAAATACAAGCAAAGGGGAACTAAAACTGAGTATAAGCAAAAGGACTGAGACATATGTTTGTGTAAAGCAAAAAGTATAAAAATGATATTACCTATTACAAGTTATCTCAGGTAAAATTTTCAGTACAACCAGGATATACGCATCTGAGAAGCACATTCTATAAAATAAGTATAATATTACTAAACACCACCTCCAAGGAGAATACATGAGCAACTTCCAAAGAGAATCCAAAAACCAAAAAAGGCTTCCCTAGGGAATACATAAGCAAAAAATTCATACATGAGCATCTTACCCTCAGAAGGATATGCCATTTGTATAAATGGGCAACCAGGTCACTAGCCAAAGACACGTGAGAAAGAAATTTTTGCACCAATTCTTGCTTCTGGTTTTGCCTCAAAATGGTAACAAACTGTTAGGCTTGACATACCTGCTTGACCTGCCTATGATATACAGCTAGGGGAACTCATTAGCATAACTCATTAGCATATGCCACACCCCCTGACATCAGGGGCCCGGCGGTGGACCTGCAAGGCCGGCGGGAGTGCGAGGAAGCCCCGCCAAGGCCCTCCCTGGCCCCAGGCAGGCGGGGTGGGGAGAGGCGGGGAGGAAGCAATTTACCCTCCCTCTTCTCCTGCCTCCTCCTGGCTGAATGAGGGCCAGAAGCGGGGCAGCCGGAAGCAGGGGGCGGGGCTTCGTTGTGTGCTCCCCCCGCCCCTCACCCGGGGGAACTGCGATCCCCCGCGATCCCCCCCGAATCGACCTCTGATCTTTGTATTATTCTTGTGCTTGTTGTATTTGATGGCTTTGTTATTTTTGATTAAATATTCTCATCCATGTCATTATATATATTACAATATTGTATTTATTAGCTTCTGCTACTCTCAGCGTCTTCTATTGTGCACAGTTTTGCTAATTTTTTTAATTTTTTTTTGCTGTGTGATCAATCAGTGTCTGTGTGGCTGGCATTCAGCCGTACAGTGAAGATCCTTGCGCTGTGCTGGCCAAAGTAACACTTTTAAAAATCTGCGCAGCCTTGCTGGACAAGAGCCCCACCTGCTCCACTCACTTCCTAAGAGCACTTGGTGGGGCACCAGGAAAGGTGTTGGCGGGCGCCCGTGGGACCCCTGCTTTAGTTCCCTCGATCACATCTTTCTTCCCCACCCTCTTGCAGCCTGGAAGAGGATTTCATCACGTGGCGCGAGCAGTTCTGGCCGGCAGTGTGCGAGCACTTTGGCGTGGAGGCCACCGGAGATGAATCCAGGTGAGCGCAGGGATAAGAGATGACGGCAGAGGCAGCCTTGCGTGCAAATGGCGCGGTTTCAGTGGATAGAGAGTTGGATCTGTGCTGGCAGCTCCTTCTGTATAGACGGGCTGACGTTACCCACTGGGAAGGTTTTGGATTAAGAGCCGTCTACAGACCCCAGCATGTCCGAAGCTTGTTCTTGGACTAAGTGAAGTCTGAATGAGCCCTCTATCCAGAGCCTAGATGAAGCCTCCTCTATACATGTTCCCCTGTACACAATGGGAACAGGTAGCAACGTTGTTTTGCCACGAATCCAGATGGTGTGTCACCATGTGCAGCAGGCTTAGTGCGCTCCTTGCGGCTATTCAGAACAATCCCCAATTCTCTAATTGTGGGATGCTCCTGTCTCCTTGACACCCATTTGCTGTTCTTCCACAGCATACGTCAGTACGAGCTGGTTATCTACGAAGACATCAACATGAACAAGGTTTACACAGGAGAAATGGGCCGTCTCAAGAGCTACGAGAACCAGAAGCCGTAAGTTTGGATTTTGAAAATAAAAGACTTCCCACGTGCAGCTCTGGTGAGAAGCTGGAGGGTGGTGCAGGGCTGGCCCGTCATTGACAAATTTTAGGCAGTAGCCTAGACTGGCCCCTGAAAGGGGGCGCCGCACTGCCCTGCCGCACCGCCCCCTGCCCCTCCCTTTCCAAAAGCCCTGCTCAACTCGCCATCAGGAGACGCGGCTGCAGGGTCCTGGGTGCCCCGTCGGTTTGCAGGGAGGGAGAGCGGCGGTGCCAGGGAGCGGGAGCCGCCCGCTTTGTCATTGGGCGGCAGCAGCGGATCTCAGCAGAGAGCAGCCGCCCTCGCTGCCCAGCCCAGCCTGCGCTGCTGGATGAGGCGCCCCCAGCATGCCCCCATGAGGCTCCTTTCCCTCCTTCCCTGCGTGCTAGCAGCGGCAGTGGGGATGCAGTTACAGTTACGGCTCTTGAAAAGTTACTGGCTCTGATTAATCTCTCGTGATGCGAAGTGGAGCAGAAAATATCTCTCCGCCTGATGCCAAGGAGGAGGAGGCTCCTTTGTTCCCTCCGACAAGGCTGCTGGGAAGCGCCTCCCCGCCCGCCCGCCCCTTGGCACGCCAGCCACGCCACCCTTTTGCTCCCGATCCCCCTCACCAGGGGGGGCTGCTGACTGGTCTCTCCAGGAAAGGCTTGGCAGGGCTCCTTCTCTGGCCTTGCACACAGGGCCGGCACAAGGTAGCCTCACCTGGGAGGGGTGCCACAAGGTAGCCTCGCCTAGTGTGTAAAAGAACCTGGGGCCGGCCCTGGGAGGGTGAAACTGTCACGGGGAGCGTAGTCCTCTGCTGTGATAACTGTGTGTTCTGGATCTTGATTGTTTTTAAGGCCGCAATTTCTAGTCCTCATTGCCAAGAGGAACCTGGGAAATGCATGTACACCTGGAGGTTCAGAAACTGCAGGTGCAACTTAACACACGCAACCCCGGTCTATACACACAGCATGATTTATGCATTTGGGGAGATTACTAGCAAGGAATTCCACCAGCACATTAGTGTTCATTTGTTACACTGCTTTGAGTAAGGGTCAGGAGGCTGGCGGCTGGTGGCCCTCGGGTATAAGGAGCATTACCTTGTCTTTGTGCCTCCTGAAACAACAGGGGAGCCAGCAAAGGTGGACAGGAGCAGGTACAAGCAAGAGGATCACCCAGGCACTGAAGGGAAATGGGCAAATGGTGGCTGGATATGCTATCAGGCCAATTTGGAAGTGGGTGGCTTGTCACTCTCCCTGTTATATGTGTTGCTCGGCAACATAGCTGCCGACCAAGGATGTAGCTTTACAAAAACAAAGTAACAGGTTAGATTTAAAAATCCCTTTTGTAGTGGGTTTGAATGACCCTCCCTCCCGACCAGGTAGGGTAATAAATGTAGGTGGAGGCACACAATCCAAATAGAGACGCTTCAAGGGGAGATTACAATGTGAGATTGCTGAACTCAAGTTCATTCACAAGTTCAGAACAATGTCCCCCTCCCGGGCTGAATAAGGACACTGGATTCTTACCTCACTACTGATGCTTATTTTCTCCCCCTTGGCATTTCCTCTCTGCTCTAATCAAGCTGATTGCAATGCAGATTGTACCTCTGTGTTCTGACTTCCTTCTTTGCAACCCTCTTCTGACCGGGGTATGAGGACTCCAAGATTTCCCTTTCAACTCTCATGTGATGAAGGGAAAACTTGTTATCTGGACAAATCGTACCACGAAAACCTTGTTGGACTCTAGGGTGCCGACTGGACTTGTTTTTAGCTGTTCTGCTGCAGACCAACACAGCTACCCTGTGGAACAATCCAGACTGATCTTGTTTTTTTCCCTTCCAGGCCATTTGATGCCAAAAACCCCTTCCTGGCCCCGGTCACCGTGAACCGGAAGCTAAATCAAGGCGGAGACAGGCATTTCATGCACCTAGAACTGGACATCGCTGGTTCCAAAATCCGGTAAGTCAGACACAGAGAGACCATGACAGTCAAGAGCAATGTTCCCTCTAAGCTGCAGAGTCTTATGTGCAAAAATTCCACTTTGTGAGTGACTACCATTAAAGTTGTGAGCGAGCAATTTGGCTGCTGCATAAATTAGTTTGCTCTGGAGCCATCCTTCCTGAGCCAAGACAAAAATGTGTGAGCCGGAGGCTAAAAAACTGTGAGCTAGCTCACACTAACTCAGCTTAGAGGGAACACTGGTCAAGAGTTCTATCCCATGGGTTATACGGAGGTCGCTGCATGACTCTGTAGTCCGGTGCACAGTTTTGATTTGCTGAGTGAGGATTCCGCGTCTGTGCCCTTCGTCTTCCTTGCACTCCGGATCATAGGGGGACCCAAGAGTGGAAGAGAAATGTATTGTACAGCTTCCTCCCCCGTCCCCAAACTTGTGGCATTTCGTGTGTTTTCTGCAGTGCGGAGGAGTGAGTTGTCCTGCAGAGTTTCAACCTCCAGTCCTTTGTGTTCGGGTGTGGTTTAATTTGAGGAATTCACTAAAAGGGTGTTAGATTTAGACCTAATTGAATGGGTCTGCACATCCAAGGTATTTGGGTCTTGAAGGACCCCAGCAAGGGGAAAACTCTCAGCTGCCTGGTCACTTTTGTGGATAAGCTGAAGCGCTGTTAACCATTCTCAGTCTGTGTGGACTTTAAATTTATGTCTAGATTTTTAGAAAATATTTATGACGCCTCGCCAGACCTGGAAAAATAATAAATTGAAATAGGGTTCATTACAGATTCCAAATACCATTTTGGGCTATAAACAAATCATCTTCAGTACAGATTGCTATTTTACACTGAGGGGTCTCTATAAAACTCTTGTTTTCCCCCCCCCCCATCAGTGTTTTAATTGGGGCCTGTCGTATCTGTAAAGTGATTTCTCGAAAGGGTTCCCCCCCGCCCGCCTGGCAAGTCACGGTTGACTTAAGGTGACCCTGTAGGGTTTTCTGGGCAAGAGATGTTCAGAGGGGGTTTGACTCTGCATGCCTCTGGGTCACTTCCTTGGTGGTCTCCCATCCAAGTACTAACCCGAGTCAAGCCTGCTTAGCTTCCAAGACCTGATGAGATTGAGGTAGCTCAGGGTATCTGGGTCAGAGCCTCCGAAGGGTAGAGGTTTGAATTTAGAGGGTGCTCCAGACTGGGTGACTTGATCAGACGAAGGCTCTAAAGCAAGAGATGGGATGTGGGTTATCTTCTTGGCCTCTTTCTCCCCACGCCCAGGTATGAGTCTGGAGACCACATTGCCGTGTACCCAGCCAATGAGGCTTCGCTAGTGAACCAGCTTGGCAAAATCCTTGGGGCAGATCTGGATATGGTCATCTCCCTAAACAATCTCGATGGTGAGTGTTTCCCCCCCCCTCCCTCCTACTAGAAAAACTGTTTTTCTTTGTCGCCGAGATGGATTTATTGGGCTGGATCCAGGCTAACCTTTCCACTAATGGAAGAGTGGGCTGTAAACTAAATATGAGCAGTCAGTGTGATGTGGTGGCAAAAACGGCAAATTCAGTCTTGGGTTGCATTAGAAGGGCCATAGCATCGAAATCGCAGGAGGTCATAGCCCCCTCTGTATACTGCCTTGGTCAGGACGCACCTGGAGTACTGTGTGCAGTTCTGGAGGCCTCACTTCAAAAAGGATGTGGGCAAAATCGAGAGGGTGCAGAAGAGAGTGACGAGGATGATCAGGGGTCTGGAGGCTGAGCCCTACGAGGAAAGGCTGAGGGCCTTGGGAATGTTTAGTTTGGAGAAGAGGAGACTGAGGGGGGACATGATTGCTCTCCTTAAATATTTGAAAGGCTGTCATTTGGAGGAGGGCAAGGAGCTGTTCCAGTTGGCAGCAGAGGATAGGACCCGAAGCAATGGGTTTAAATTACATGCAGAAAGGTATCGGCTGGATATGAGGAAAACATTTTTCACGGCCAGAGTGGTTCAAAGGTGGAATCCGCTTCCTAGGGAGGTGGTTAGCTCCCCTTCACTGACAGCTTTCAAGAAGAGGCTGGACGAATATTTGTCAGAGATGCCAATGCCAAGACTACACCACACATCCCGGAAAATCTACAGCAACTAATGTCAGATGCTTTAGGCCGGTCCTGCATCGGGCAGGGGGTTGGACTTAGATGGTCTGTATGGCCCCTTCCAACTCTATGGTTCGGTGATTCTGTAAGAGGAGGTGTGATTTCTGCCAATTTCCCCTTCCTGTTTTTAGGGATGCCAGATATTTTTTTAAAAAGAAATACCAGACACCCATTCCATTCCAAAGCTGCTTTGGGGAGCAGGGTGTTTGTGCGGGGTGTGTGTGTGTGCTCCCTATACTCACGCCTGCCCATAATTGGGGACCGGTACCCCTTGAGGCACATCAGCAGACCGGGACTCGAACGGAGGGGGACTGTTCTTCCCGCCCCCCCCCCCCGGGAGTGATACTTGTGGAACAGCGCCTCCGAACCCTCTCCCTCGCTTCCCTCCTGCAGAGGAGTCCAACAAGAAGCACCCGTTCCCTTGCCCCACCACCTATCGCTCTGCTCTGACCTACTACCTGGACATCACCAACCCGCCCCGCACCAACGTCCTCTATGAGCTGGCGCAGTACGCCACGGACGCCAACGAGCAGGAGAAACTGCGCAAGATGGCCTCCTCCTCTGCTGAAGGCAAGGTGGGTGCCGACTTGCCCGTGCCGCTCCCCCACGGTGGCACAGTAGTCGTATCAGGGCGGGGCTGCAGCTCAGTGGGAGAGCAGCCGCTTGGCATGCGGAAGTTCCCAGGTTCGGTCCCCAGCACCTTCAGATAAAAGGATCAGGCGGCCGGGGATGCCGCAGACTTCTGCCCGAGACACCGGAGAGCGGCTGCCGGCCCGAGTAGACAAGACCGACCTTGATGAACCAAGGGTCTGATACAGTATAAGGCAGCTTTGTGTGTCCACAGTTTAGGGAAGAAGGGCTGTGGCCCCATTGCCAGAGCATCCACTTTGCATGCAGAAGGTCCCAGGTTCAATCCCTGGCTTCTCTGGTTGAAGGGACCGGGTGGTAGGTGATGTGACAGACCTCGAACTCAGACCCCGGAGAGCCAGATACCCACATAGGGATGAGGATAGGGAAGACCCCAAGCAGAGGAGCTGCCTGGGACTTGGGACAAGTCAGGTGACGTAGCAGTGGGCCTGTGGTGCCGCTTTGTGGTTTACTCATTGGGGGATGGTGGCAATTTTTCTGGTTTCCTGCAGTCGCTGTACCTCAGCTGGGTCGTCGAGGCCCGGAGGAACATCCTGGCCATCCTGCAAGACACTCCCTCGCTGCGCCCTCCCATCGACCACCTCTGTGAACTGCTGCCCCGCCTGCAGGCCCGCTACTACTCCATCGCTTCGACCTCCAAGGTGAGCAGGAGGGGGAGATCTCAGGGCTTTTGACAGTCCCAAAAACATGTGGAACTTAATTCTCCTCACACAACCTCCCCCACCGTACCAATTGAGCTGACCTTTCACTTCCCTCACAGTAGCTGCACTGATGATTGACATTCTGTGGCTAGCTCTTCTTCCCGCCCTCCGCAGTAAGCCTGTGCCATGTTAGGGGAGGCACTCAGTCAAATGGGGTGTGTGGAGGGCTTGGATGTCGGGAGCTGGATTCATTTTTTTTTTGAAGAGGCACTGGGTCATTAGGAGGATGTCAGTCTGTCAATCAGACATTTCTATGAAAATATTTTTAGATGTAATTTTGTACATAAGTCGCAAGGAGAGACGCTTCCGGGCACTGAAGCTGCCACACATCCAGGCTTACCTGTGCTACCGTAGGGACTAGAAACGTAACACTCAAGTTCTCAGGAAGGTATATTCACAACCAGTATTACATTCTGCTCTGCTGCTAAAAAGTCGGAGCGTGGACACAGTCAGTGTATATGAGTTACGCATGGCTCAGGCAGTAGGAAAAGAAGAATTGGCTCAATAAAGGAAGCCACGGCCTGAGCAGGGCTGTCAATGATAGAATGTATTGGAAGTCACTAATTTCTAGGAGATGGATCAAGATGGGCAGCCGTGTTAGTCCGTCTGTAGCAGTAGAAAAGAGCAAGAGTCCAGTTGCACCTTAAAGACTAACAAAATATATGGCAGAAGTGAGACGTGAGTCGGGTTAGAACAGATGGAAGGAAGTCCTTCTTCACCCAAAGAGCGATTAACACATGGAATTCACTGCCGCAGGAGGTGGTGGCAGCTACAAGCATGGACGGCTTCGAGAGGGAATTGGATAAACATATGGAGCAGAAGTCCATCAGTGGCTATTAGGCACAAGGTACAGATAGAAGAGAAGAAGAGATTGGATTTATACCCCGCCCTTCACTACCCAAAGGTGTCTCAGAGCGGCTTACAAACTCCTCTCCCTTCCCCTCCCCACAACAGACACCCTGTGAGGTGGGTGGGGCTGAGAGAACTCTGACACAAACTGCTCTTTTCCAAGGACAGCTGTGCCAGAGCTTGCGACTGACCCAAGGTCACATCAGCAGGTGCAAGTGGAGGAGTGGGGAATCAAACCCGGTTCTCCCAGATTAGAGTCCGCACACTTAACCACTACACCAAACTGGCTCTCAGTTTGGGGCAAGTGATGCTCTGTGTTCTTGGTGCTTGGGGGGGCAACAGTGGGAGGGCTTCTAGTGTCCTGGCCCCACTGGTGGACCTCCTGATGGCACCTGGTATTTTTGGCCACTGTGACAGAGAGTTGGACTAGATGGGCCATTGGCCCGATCCAACACTGGCGTCTCTTATGTTCTCATGTTCTTATGAGAAGTGACTCATGAAAATTCATCCCCTGCCATGTACTTTGTTAGTCTTTAAGGTGCTACTGGACTCCTGCTCTTTTCTAATTTCTGGGATCACTGTAAGTTGGAATCGACTTAGCACGTAACACACGTGGCATAGAGTAGGGCGAGGTGCTTGCTCCTGTCATGGTTGAAATCTTGAGGGTTTCCTCCCGCTTACACAATCCCATGAGATCTTTCAGAGTACCTGACACCTTCCTTTCTCTCCCCCCCCCCATCCCCCTTGTTTCCAGGTGCAACCAAACTCCGTCCACATCTGTGCTGTAGTGGTGGAGTATGAAACCAAGACGGGCCGGGTGAACAAAGGAGTGGCCACCAACTGGCTGAAGAACAAGCATCCCAATGAGAATGGGCACAAGTCCACGGTGCCCATGTATGTCCGGAAGTCGCAGTTCCGGCTGCCTTTCAAATCCGCCACTCCCGTCATCATGATTGGGCCCGGGACTGGCATCGCACCCTTCATTGGGTTCATCCAGGAGCGAGGCTGGCTCAAGCAGCAAGGTGAGTCCCATTCCAGACAGTCTCCGCTCTTCAGTGAACTCTGATTGGCCAGGCTCAGCAACCAATGGGGAAGTCTGTTGCTGAATTACAGGCTGCCCCTGTCCCCGGTGTGGTGTTAACTTGCTGCGAATGGTCTTTCATTTCTGCTGATATGAGAGATCTGTTCAGCAATGCTCCCTCAAAGCTGTGGAGTCTTGTGAGCAAAAATTCTACTTTGTGAGCTCCTGGCATTAAAGTTGTGGGCAAGCGATTTGGCTTCTGCATAAATGAGTTTGCTCTGGAGCCGTCCCTTCCTGAGCGAAGGCAAAAATGTGTGAGCTGGAGGCTAAAAAATGGGGAGCTTCGAGCTGGCTCACACTAACTCAGAGGGAATACTGGTTGTGAGTGCACATTTTGGGATCGCAAGCTGTATTTCCTCCGGAGCCTAGCAGGGTATCCTCGGCATACGGTTTTGGAAGCAACTGTTTGAATCCTAAGTGTTTCGGCCTCCCCGCTGAGGCCCTGCAAAATTCGAGAGCCAATGAAGCTCATCCTGTCCCTTTTGTGGGTCTCTGTTGTGTTCTAGGCAAGGAGGTGGGTGAGACGGTGCTCTACTACGGCTGCCGGCACCACAATGAGGACTACCTGTACAAGGACGAGCTGGCCAAGTTCCTCAAGGAGGGAGCCCTGACTCAGCTGAACGTGGCCTTCTCAAGGGACCAGCCGCAGAAGGTGATTCGCCGCTGAGCACACACAGAGCACATTCAGCAGTCGTGGGAAAAGAGGGACGGGTCCTCTCGGGGGATTAGAAACGGGTTCGACAGGAGGTGGAGAGCAGGAGAACGTGACCAGGTCTTGGTTGTTGATTTGTTGTTTAGAACGGATAAAAGGAAGTCCTTCTTCACCCAAAGAGTGATTAACACATGGAATTCACTGCCACAGGAAGTGGTGGGTGCTACAAGCATGGACGGCTTCAAAAGGGAATTAGATAAGCATATGGAGCAGAGGTCCATCAGTGGCTATTAGCCACAAGGTATAGCTAGGGGCTCTGGGGCAAGTGATGCTCTGTCTTCTTGGTGCTTGGGGGGGGGGTCAACAGTGGGAGGGCTTCTAGTGTCCTGGCCCCACTGGTGGCCCTCCTGATGGCACCTGGTATTTCTGGCCACTGTGTGACACAGAGGGTTGGACTGGATGGGCCTTTGGCCTGATCCAACATTGGCATCTCTTCTATTCTTATGTTGGATTTATATCCTGCCTTCCCCGCAAAGCGGACTCAGGGCGGGTAACCAGAAGAGAATTGATAGAGCCGTTAAAACAAATGATCACAATAGCAGGGCTCTTTTTGTAGCAGTACCTCCTTTGCCTATTAGGCGACACCCCCCCCTAATGTAGCCAATCCTCCAAGAGCTTACAGAGCTCTTCTTACAGAGAGATCCTAACCTGGATCTGAACTGGCAATGATGGACGGCAGTGAGAGCCAGTCTGGTGTCATGGTGAAGCACGCAGACTCTAATCTGGGAGAACCGGGTTCGATTCCCCACGCCTCCACTTGCACCTGCTGGATGACCTTGGGCAAGCCAGAGTTCTGTAAGAGCTGTCCTTGAAAAAGAGCCGTTTCTGTCAAGAGCTCTCTCAGCCTAACCTACCTCACAGGGTGTCTCTTGTGGGGAGGGGAAGGGAAAGGAGGTTGTAAACCACTCTGAGACTCCCCTGGGTAGAGAAGGGCGGGATATATATCCAATCTATTATTATTATTATTATTTAAGGCCCCCCCCCGAATTAAAAAAAACCCTGGTTTTACAGGCCTGCGGAGTTCGCAGTCAAATTGGCTGATGGGGGTGGGGAGGGGAATTTCAACTTAATTCCAGTTCTGTAAACTACGGCGGGAGGAGAGGAGGAGACCGTTTCCTTTCCCCCCCCCTTGCTGTCACTCATCACGTCATCCTCCTTCCTGGCTGTAGAAACGGCACCAGGTTTGTTTCTAGGTTACCTTTGTAGCCGTGGGGAATAGAACCCCCCCCCTCGCTTGAACAAATGAGTTCTGCAGCAGGTGCCGAATCCTGTCCTTTCTGTGATACCCTTCCTCGAGTCTGACCGGCTCCCGTCCTAACCTTGCGCCTTTGCCTCTAGATTTATGTCCAGCACCTACTGAAGAAAAACAAGGAGAACATCTGGAAACTGATCCACGAAGGAAACTGCCATATATATGTGTGCGGGTGAGTGAGTGACTCTGAGATACTTCTGCCCCCCCCTTCTTTTGGGGGGGGTTATGCAATGTTCCCGCTAAGCTGTGGAGTCCTGTGAGCAAGAATTCTCCTTTGTGAGCTACTTGCATTAAAGTTGTGAGCGAGCGATTTGGCGGCGGCATGAATAAGTTTGCTCTGGAGCCATCCCTTCCTGAGCGAGGACAAAAAGGTGTGAGCCGGAGGCTTAAAAAACCGTGAGCTAGCTCACACTCACTCAGCTTAGAGGGAACACTGGTTATGACCTGCCCCCCCCCCCCCCCCGCACTTCTGGCGGGCAGGGAGGCATCGAAATTCTCTCCTACATGGTTGGGGAGGCTATCCCAATGGTCAGAGATCAAGTTTGGCTTGCAGAAAGCCCGCTCGCTTGCTTACGGCATTTTTCCTTTTTTCAAGTGTTGGAAGCTGTTTAAAAAAAAAAAAAAAAGCGGGAGATGAATATAACCTCTGGTTTAAAGGGATGTTGGGTAGCCGGGTTGGGAAACAACCGCCTTTCCCCGGCTGAGCCTGTGAAGAGATGCTGCCAGCTGGAGTGGCTGATAGTGGTTGTAAATGTGGCCAGGCCGTAGCCGATTTAGGGCGACCCTGCAGAGTTTTCAAGGCAAGAGGCATTCAGAGGCAAAGCTCCCCCTAACCTGTGGAGTCTTGTGAGCAAAAATCCTACTTTGTGGGCTCCTGGGCATTAAAGTTGTGAGCGAACGATTTGGCTCCTGCATCAGTTAGTTTGCTCTGGAGCCCTCCTTCCCGAGCTAAGACAAAAATCTGTGAGCCAGAGGCTACAAAACTGTGAGCTAGCTCACACTGACGCAGCTTAGAGGGAACACTGTTCAGAGGTGGTTTGCCGTTGCCTGCCTTTGGGCCGTGACCCCGGCCTTCCTCGGCAGTCTCCCGTTCAGCCACCGCCCGCCCTGCTTAGCTCCCAAGATCTGATGAGCTCAGGCTGGTCTGTGGGGCTCATCCAGTTAGAAGGTGTCTCAGAAAAGAAATTCTGGGGAAGGCTCCAGCAGTGTTGTGTATGTGTATGTGTGTGCACGTGCGCCCACTAGAACCCCTCGATTCACCCACCCTCCTTCCCTCTTCCCCCCCCTTCCAGCGACGCCCGCAACATGGCCCGGGACGTCCTGAACACCTTCTACGAGATCGTGGCCGAGTTCGGCAAGATGAGCCAGCAGCAGTCCGTGGACTACGTCAAGAAACTGATGACCAAAGGCCGCTACTCCTTGGACATCTGGAGTTAGGGGGCCGGCGGCGTGGGCGGGGCCGTCCTGGTGGAGGAAGGGCTGCTGGGTGGAGAGCGGGGGGAGGGGGGGAACGGGACGCCCGGCTGCCACCGTGAGACTCTGCCTTCCTTTCACTCCTTTGCATTCAGCCCCCCCACCCCCAGTGACAGGACAGGGCGTGGGGAGTCCACAGGGCTGACCCTGAAGCTAGGCAAGGCAGCACCGGTTCCCCAAGAGAACCAGCGAGCACCAACAACGTCTTCTGTCTCTCGTCCGACGACTGCTGCCATGGGAGGCTCTCGGGGGGGGCGTCCCTCGTCCCCAGCTGCCGAATTTCCTGTTCGAAGGATTGTTTTCGCCACCCAGAAGGTGAGGTTAGAGGCACAATCAAGTGCCAGAGTGGTTCTCATTCCCCCCCACACACACACACACACCGGCCCTCTTGTCTTCTGTGCCATGTTCCTCCCAGTCCCTGCAGAGAGTGCCGGGAGAGAGGCTGTTTTGGCTCGCTCGAGAAAATGGGATAATCCAGGGGGGGCTGAAGCTTGCAAAAGAAACAAAGGGTGGAGGATGGTGTGATCAAGATGGCAGCCTGTGTGTGTGGGGGGGAGTTTTCTCTCTCCTCGCCCTACAGCTGTTTACACGAGTGGGACCAGCCCGACGGTTCTCTTGGGGGGGGGCGCTAGGCCTCGGGGTGTGAGGACCACCTTTTGGGCGCTCCCCTCGGGGGCCGATCTTGTTTCCCTGGGGGGAGAGCCAGCCCTGCTTGGCCCCTGGGCTGGGGCTGCCTACCCCGTTCCAGTACCCCGTGGGGCTCTGGGGCCCCCAGTCACATCAGAAGAGCCCCGCTGGGTCGGCCCAGTGGTCCCGTGTTCGGTTTCACACCCGCCTGGATGGCCGGCCAGCAGGGCCCGGAGGCCAGGTCCTTCTCTTGTTTGGTGCCCGGGGTTAGACTCCCTCTGGCTGGGCTAGCTGTTCCCTTTTCAGTCTGGTCTTGCTGCACGGAAGAACAGGCCACCGGGGGAGGAGCAGAATTGCCTCTCCCGGCCTAGTCCGTGTTTCCCTGCTCTGTTGCTGAAGTGGATGAAATCCTCACTCGCCTCCGTGGCCCACAGAGGGTGACGCTGAATCAGCGTGGCACTTCGGCCTAGACGAGGGGGAGGTCCTCTCTCCGCCGCTGCCTTTCCTCGGAGAGCCATTCCGGTCCCTCCCCCCCCCCGGTGCTGTTCTATGGCACGGAATTCCACAGAGGGAACTGGCCCCTTGCCCAATCACATAGCTGCTCTCAACATCTGGTTCCCCCACTCAACGGTTAGCATCGAAGCTGCTGGCAGGTGTGCGCCCCCCCCCCCCACCAGCGGTACCTGGTACATTTGGGAGGCGGCAGAGCAGATGGTCCACTGAATGTACATAATTTTAAATTGACTTTTTGCTCCTGGAATAAAAAAAAAACCACCCGTATCTTTTACTCACTTTTTGCTGGCTGCGTGTTGCTTTGGGAAAAGGGGACACCTGTGCAAAGGGCGGGAGAGCTCGGAAGGGGGGGGGGAGTGGCGTCTGTGGGCTCACGCCTGCCCTGTGCCCCCTATCTGTCGGGCCTAGTTTTTTAAACAAAATGCTGCAGCGAGGGAAGAAGAGCGGAGATTGGATCTGTACCCCGCCCTTCACTACCCAAAGGAGTCTCAGAGCCGCTTACAATCTTTCCCTCCCCCACCACAGACACCCTGTGAGGTAGGTGGGGCTGAGAGAGCTCTCCCGGAGAACTGCCCTTGAGAGAACAGCTCTGACAGAACTTATGACCGACCCAAGGTCACACCAGCAGCTGCATGTGGAGGAGTGGGGAATCAAACCCGGTTCTCCCAGAGACCGCGCTCCTGATCACTACACCAAACTGGCTCTCCAGAAGGTTACCACTGTCATCTGCACAAACTCTTGACTTTGCCAGGCATGGAAATAGAGTTAAAGATATATATTGTATCTTAAACAGATAACCATGAAAAAGTTTAGCAAGTTGAAAATAAATACTACAATATTAACGGAAGTGCAGAAGTGTCAAAACAACATACGAAATTTGCAAGTGTCGAACAATAGAAGTAGCAATACGGACAAATGATATACAGTAGCAATCAGTCTACAAGAGATAAAATGTCACTTCAGTACAACACACAAGCAACGTCGTTAGAAAAGTCAATCAAAAGGAAGCAGTGTTGACTCTTATTAGACTAATCTTGGCTGATTCCTGCTTGTATGTAACACAGCCAACTGATTATTTTTGCAGTGCTACTGCTTGAAATGACTGGCTTTCTTTTGATTGACTTTTGTAACGACATTCCTTGTGTGATGTAATGAGGTGACATTTTTATCCTATACCGATTGCTACCGTATATCATTTGTCTGTATTGCTAGTTCCGTTGTTCAACACTTGCAACTTTCGTATGTTTTGACACTTTTGCATTTCCATTAATATTGTATTTATGTCCAACTTGCCAACCTATTTCCATGGTTTTCTTTTTAAGGTATAATATATATCTTTAACTGATTGGACATAAACTATACGTGATGATCTCTGGCGTGTTTTGCACATCTTCCTTTTTCCAATTGTTAACAGAGGTTTTCTCCTTTTTCCCGCCGTGGAAACTGGGTTGCCAGCTCCGGGTTGGAGGGTTAGGGTTTGGGGAGGGGCTTAAATGGGGTGTGATAGAGTCCACCTTCCAAAGCAGCCATTTTCTCCAAGTGCACAGATATCTATTGCCTGGAGATCAGTTGTGAATTCAATGTTCCCTCTAAGCTGTGGAGTCCTGTGAGCAAAAATTCTACTTTGTGAGCTACTGGCATTAAAGTTGTGAGCAGGTGATTTGGCCGCTACATAGATTAGTTTGCTCCGGAGCTATCCTTCCTGAGCAAAGACAAAAATGTGTGAGCCGGGGGCTAAAAAACAGTGAGCTAGCTCCCACTAACTCAGCTTACAGGGAACACTGGTTGTGATAGCGGAAGATCTCCAGCCATTGCCTGGAGGTTGGCATCTCTGCACAAGGACACTGAAGCTGACTCTCTAAGTTTAGGGACTAGAACCTTACTTTTCTGGTACTTAAATGAAGAACTGAGACTGTTAGTTAGCTGGGTGCCCACTTTTCCCCTGCTTGTGCTCATACAAAGCTTTACAACTGTTGCTTATAGTCCGAACTAACACCTGTTCGTGGAATCACCAGAAACTTGTTTGTCCTGTGACCTTAGTTTTTACAGCCAGGCCACCTTCAATGTAGGAGGGACCAACTAAAAGGCAAGGCCCCCTTTATCTGACGCCCTCCAGCCTGCTTGTGACCCATAGAGGGGGCACTACCATGGAACTTGTGTGCCACCTAGTGGCAAAGTATAGCCACTTCCACACCCAACATTACTTCCTCTCTTAGGGAACTTGCTGCCGTGGCGCCTTGAGAACCATTCTGGCCCTCTCAAGGCTTTTGCTGTTGCCCCTCCCAGCATAATGGAATGTCTCCCTTCCCCAGCAGCACCCACTGCCTGAGATCCGCTAGCTGTAGAGTACTACCTGCCTCTGGCTTGCTATGTCCTGCCTCTGAACAAAACGATCCGCCCCTGCCTTTAAGTTACTGCAGAAATGCTTGCGCCCCAGACCACTTGAGCCAGGAAGCCCTCCTATTTCAAAGGAAAGCCCAGTGTCGGCTTAGGGCCTGTGCCAACCTGCAGAGGAATGCAAACAGTCTGGTTCATGCAGAGGCTACCCAAGACACACAGATCAATCACTTTTTCCGCATTACACCCCCCCCCCTCCACCAAGGAGGCTGAAAGACCTTTTCCTGATTTGCCTCTGCCCTGTGTCCTATTCCAAGGATGCACCGTTGACTTTGTACCTTGCACCCCACCTCCCGTATCTTTCAGCCTAGGAGGGTAGGCTGAGGTTGTGCTACACGGTCTTAGATATGGAGGGCTTGCTTCTGTTTTGCTGGAAGGGCTGCCTTTTAGGCGCCATCCAGGGCTATTTTTGGGCAGGAACGCACAGGAACGGAGTTCTGGCTGGCTCCCGAGTTGGCCACGCCCAGCAGGAACTCATTAGCATAATAGGCCACACCCAACAGCAGAAACTCATTCGGATTGGCTACATTAGGGGTGTGTGGCCTAACATGCAAAGGAGTTCCTGCTCCAAAAAAAGCCCTGGGTTTTGACAACAAACAAGGTAAATAGAATAACAAGCTAAAGGTGGGTGTGGCTGGATGACCACACTTCTGGTAACATGTGGGTGCGGCCTAATGTGCTAATGAGCTGTGCTGTCAGGGGTGTGGCCTAATATGCTAATGAGCTGTTGTTGGGTGTGGCCTATTATGCTAATGAGTTCCTGCTGGGCTTTTTCTGCAAAAAGAGCCCTGGCGCCATCTACATACTCTGGCTCACAGGGAAGAACACAAGCTGTGCATCACAGGTGCAGCGGCAGTGCTGTGCCTCCCAGATGCACCCCACCTCTCTTCGGTTCAGAACCGAAGCAGTCAAGGGGAGGACCCTTTTGGCCTTCCCTTCCCGTTCTCCTGTGTGGGAGCCACCCTGCGAAGCCGCTATTGGCTCCGTCGTAAAAAACCCACGAATGGCCCGGCCAGCCCGATCCCGTCAGATCTCGGAAGCTGAGCAGGGTCAGCCTTGGCTAGCGTTTGGAAAGGCGACCTCCAAGGAATACCAAGGATGTGAAGAAGAGGCAGGCAGTGGCAAAACTACCTCTGAAACGTCTCTTGCTTTAAAAACAAGCCTAGCTCGTCACCTGGTGCTGCAGAACACTAAAAAGAGCTAGAACTTCCGGCTGCCAGACAATCTTAGGATCTCCTGGCTATTCTTCACACGATGCCACAGGATGCTTATGATTATGTTCTTTATGGGACGGAACATAAGTTCCACGGGGCAGTTTGCTTCCACAAAAACATGGGTGTCGGTGGGGGGAGAGGCAGCTGCAGCCACTTCTCTCTGTGTGGTCACAAACCTAAAAGAAGCACAGGACCCCCAGCGGATGCGTGATGCAGACTCCTTGTGTCCTTTCCCCCAACAGCCACAAGGACTTTGCAAGAGCCCGAGGCATATGGCTTAGGACTCAAGCACCAGCTTGGGCCACTGGTGGCCTCGGGGCCGGATTTAGAAGCAAAAACCCAGGGCCCCGAAACGAAAGGCTGCACAGCTAGAAACGGGGGAGCTCCACCCGGTTTGCCTCCAGGGCGACGTCATTTCCCAGAATGCATGCTGTTAGTGAGCAAAGGGAGGGTGTACCCCTAAGGCCACTGAGTGCGGAGTCCAGGGGTCATTTCCTGCAGGAGCGCACAGGAGTGGAGCTCTGGCAGTAAAGAGCCCAGGGGGCGGGCACATGCAACAAGCCCCACCCCCCTGCTCCCAGCAGCCCTCAGTCAGAGCAAGAAGCAGCCAGGTACGTTGCAGAGCTCCCCTGGTCCAAAACAGTCCAGTGGCACCTTTAAGACCAAGTTTTATTCAGGTACCAGCTCTCCCTCCTCTGCGAGGACAGATCTGCACGTTCCCCCCCCCCCCAATAGCTAGCAATCCAAAACAGTCCAGTGGAGC
This sequence comes from Gekko japonicus, assembly GCF_001447785.1. Taxonomy (NCBI): domain Eukaryota; kingdom Metazoa; phylum Chordata; class Lepidosauria; order Squamata; family Gekkonidae; genus Gekko; species Gekko japonicus. The sequence goes on along the minus strand of NW_015164181.1, from coordinate 3,296,269 downwards.
CCGAGTGGTGGGTGTTGCCTTCTGACACACTTCCGGTAATGTCAGGGGGTGTGGCATATGCAAATAAGTTATGCTAATGAGCTATGCTAATGAGCTATGCTAATGAGCTCCTGCACCTCTTTTTCTACAACATGACCCCAGGCGGAGTCCACCTACCTGGCCCATTGCCTTTACCTACCGGAAGTGCTGCTTTTGAACACACCAAAGACTCAGAGGCAAGGAAACTTCACGCCGACCCTAGCCCTACTTTGTGTGAAGGCGCTTCGTTTCCCTTCCTTTATTTTTTCAACAAATTTTTTTTTATGACAAGAATACATTTTCAGAAGAGAGGAAATGACACAGATTGAGGGCCGGCCACCTCGGCTTCCCTAAGACCTACGTCGCTCCCGACACCATTTCAAAATGACGGCTGAGAAAGGGGGGGGAGCGCCTGATGCACACCGCCCCCCCCCCCCCCCCACAAAGCTGTTTCTCAGCACCAGCTTTACAACACACACGTTCTAAGCCTGTTTGGCCGGCCACAGTCCCTTCCAACTTCAGAAGAGATACAGTAAACATGAGAAGGAAAGAAAATTGCCCTTCAGTTCTCACTGGCAGGTGGTCAAGCTAGAGACTTGGGTGGACATCGAGGAATGCTTTTTGGTGGCGGTGGTGGTGGTGATGGGGTACGGAAGGACAGGAAGCCAGGCTTGACTCAAACAAGACTCGGGCAGCCAGCAAGCCCTTTGCCGCCCCTACTCCCTGGTAAACCGCCAGATGGGAGCAGAACACAAATCCGTAAAGGAAAAGACCTCTCACGAGCCTGAGAGTAGCTGCGGGGCTTCAGCGCAAACGCCAAGACAGGAGAGGTTGCACCGTACAGAGGAGACACGGTTCCCAAGGCACTCCTTCGCCCCGGAAACCAGGTTCCGACGCACTCTAAAGATGGTTGAGGCTGAACATGCCCCCACCTGGGAGGCGGGTGCTTCGGGCATTGGTGGTCCGCAGGTGGGCAGTGTCGGGGGAAGGAGGGAAGCAGATTGAGAATGACATTCAAGCGTCACAGACTAAGGTCACCGCTGGTCTCTGGCCCGTGGGTCATTGTCCTGGAATCCCCACCATCCGAGGAGGAGTCTCATGCCAGATTGGACAGTGCTGTTCACATTCAGCTTCGTTTGCACCAGTTCCTGGGAGGAAGGGGGTGGGGGAGTGTGGGGAAAGACGCTCAGCCCCCCCCCAAAAAACAAACAGTTTGGGAGCGCTGGCTCCCCAGATCGGGGCCGAGAATGACGGAAGGCAGGTGGAAGACGGAAATGTCCAGGGCCGGTGAGGACAGGTGCTCGGGAGCCCCCCCCCAGGGGGGCTCACTGCTTCTTGGAATCCTTGGTCTTCTCTTGGAACTTCTGGTGGACGACTCGCAGGGTAGTGAAGAAGTTGCCGGCGAAGAGGACGAAGAAAGGGAGGCCACACATCAGCACCTGTTGGGGACGCAAGGGGCCGAGTCAGGGAGACTCTCGGAAGAGGGAGGTCAGGGGGCTACTGGGCGGGCGGGGGGATATGGCCCCTGTCAAATCTGGACTTTGGAGTTGGCAGACACAGACCCCCAACTCCACGCCTCCGGTCTTCTTCCCAAACCTGAGTCTATCCAATAATCCATTTTCTAGGACACTTCAGTGCAACGGTATCCAGCATAGGGAAAGTCAGTTTACGGGCTTTTCCCTGTCTGTATGTTTCACCTCCACTTGACAAACAGTTCCCAACGACCTGCAGGGGGATGTGATTGATACGCGCCCACCTGTCAGCCTCTTGGCTGCCTTTGGCAAAGGGTGAAACGGAGCAGAGCAGAACCACGCAAGCGACCCCGGGTCCCCAATGGGAGGAAAACCGGGTGGGAATGAAGCCAATAAATAAATACCCCTTCCTTCCCCCATCATGCACAGAGTAAAGGAGCTAGATTCGAATCCAGGAGCACCTTAGAGAAGGTTGCTTTGACTCTCAGAAGCTGATACCCTGAAAAAAAATTATTATTATTTGCATTTCTCTCTGTGTGTGTGTGCACGCGCCCATGCCTGGAAGTCATGGCGACCTCGGGTGACTGACCCCTACTGGGGGCCTGGGAGATATTCAGAGAGGTGGCTGGATAAAGAAGAAGAAGAGGAGGAGATTGGATTTATCCCCCACCCTTCACTACCCAGAGGAGTCTCAGAGCGGCTTACAAACTCCTCTCCCTTCCCCTCCCCACCACAGACACCCTGTGAGGTAGATGGGGCGGAGAGAGCTCTGACAGAAACTGCTCTTTTTCAAGAACAGCTCTTATCAGAACTACAGCTTGCCCAAGGTCATCCAGCCAGGTGCAAGTGGAGGAGTGGGGAATCAAACCCGGCTCTCCCAGATTAGAGTCCGCGCACTTAACCACTACACCAGACTGGCTCTCTAAGCCTGCCCCCGCCGCCCAACTGCTAGTATTCCTTGGAGGTCCCCCATCCCAGCACTTGCCAGAGTCGACCCCTGCTTGGCTTCCGAGACCTGACGAGATCTGGCTTGCCTGGGCCGTCCAGGTCAGTGCCTGATACCCTGGAAACAGTGTTGGTCTCTAAGGTGCGACTGGACTCGAATCTGGCTCTTCCGCTGCAGACCGGCCCGGGTCCCCTCTGAAACTACAGTAGAGTAAGATGCCCGGGATAAGCCCGTGTACCCAATCCCCTCGACTTTCCACCTCAAAACGAGATGCCTTGTGTTACTTTGTGCACTCAGAAGAAGGCGTATATACTTGTTGTTATGTGTTGGGATCGAATCATCACTGATTGAATCACCCCAGAGGCTGGCTGAGCTTGGAGCAGAAGAACAATAGCCTGCCAGGATTCTGAAAGTAACCAATCTAGTCTATTTTTGTACATTTATACTTGCGGGTATTTCAGCTCACAGTTGTTTTGTTGTTCCTGGCTATATTAGACTGTGTGCTGTATTATTTGTTGCTTATGTATTAGGGTTGAATCATCACTGACTGAATCACCCCAGAGGCTGGCTGAGCTTGGAGCAGAAGAACAATAGCCTGCCAGGATTCTGAAAGTAACCCATCTAGTACTAATGTTACGTAAGCAGCCTATCACTGGGAGTGGGGTGTGCTTGGGTGTGGCAACTGCATGCTGTTTAACAGAGCTGAGGCTCGGGAGCGTTGTCTTGCTGTTGCTGAAATCACAAATAAAGGAGAAGTGATCCCTAGGCTTGTGGTCTGTTCATCCATGGAAAACACTCGTGTTACATCATTTTCATTTCCCAAGCTTAGAAAGTCCACCCTGATAACGATCGTTCCAGGAGAGGAGCCCAGGGGCAAGCAGCCATCACCAAAGCTTTCCAAGTGACCCTGCTACTGAAGCGGCTTCCTGCCTAACATCTGTTGACGGGTCTTTTCAGGCCCCTCTGGGGATCCTGCACCCGAGGCCCATCTCACCTCTGTCCTGCCCCCCCCAAGTGGTCCAGCCCTCCATAACACCCCCCCCCCAACTTCCTCACACTCAGGACTGCTGAATGATCTCACAGCGGTCTCTGATGGGCAGCTGAGCACTTGGTCCTAGGAGTGGTATTTCAGACGGCCTCCCTGTTGCAGGCAAGGGGTTCTTGAGTCGCGGCACTGCCTCGGACACAGTTGGACTGCTGGTCCCTCCAGCCCGCTCGGACCGGCAGCAGCTCTCCCGTGCCCTTCCCAGCCTGGCCAACTCAGAACTGGAGACTTGAGTCACAGACCCTCCCATACCAAGAGCAGCACTGCGGGCTGGTAGACTGAGTCGGAGATGCTTCTTGCCCAGAATTGCCACACTATACCCGTCTCAACAACTGAACCCACCAGAGGGGGTCCCCTGCCTTCTCTCCCCGAGCTCTGCCGCGGACAGGGGCTCCTCCAACTGCAGCCGACTCTGAGACGCGGGGCTCTTCTCTTCTCGCCTCCTCTCACTTACCTGCCACTCTTTGCACTGGGGATGCCTGGCCAGTCGGAAGAGGGTGACGGCGTTGTAGAGCTGCCAGAACTGCGGAGGGGAGAGGGAGGGGAGGACACACACCCTCAGTGCATTGCAGCAATAATCACATTGGTAGATCCCGTTCACCTTCTGCCTCATCGTTACTCCCGCCCGCTCCCACCCATGGAGGGAGAAGGCACGGCACTCTGCACTTACTTGGCCGAAGAAGAGGAACGGGAGCAGGAAGGTGAGGCCCCTCCACATCCAGGACTGGAAGCCCTCTGGGGTGTGAAAGGGAGGGGGACAGACGAGTTAGGTCCAGCCAGCTAGCAGTCACACACACACACACACACACACACACACACACACACACACGCTGCTGGGCCCGGGATACTGCAGCCTCTGGTCCCTTCTCCCCCCCTCGCTCAAAACCAGGCACCACCCCTGCAAGGAAAGGCCCTGACCCCAACAGCTGGATAGTTCTTGCTTGCATTCCAGAAGCCCGGCGAGGCGGGTGCGCCGTGCAGTGCCCTGGCTGTGCCACCATTAAAAAAGACTGGGGCAGCAACAAAGTACGTGAGGATTCTCTCCTGCAACTCCTGGCGCCGGGCGATAGCCGCCGTGCTGAGCGGTGAAGCGCCTTGTGTCGACACCCTCCTGGCAAGTGGGGTTGAGAGATACGCTGCCCCTGCGTGTGGAGGTTTCATTCGGCCATTGTAGCTAACAGCTGCTGGTGAAATCACGGAGAAGGCAGCTGGCTGAACTTAGGGCCATCAGTGCATCTCTGGGGCGATGATATCCGTACGTCAGTGATAAGAATATCGAATGAGGACCTATGCACGCGCATGCACATGCGGGGCTTACCCACGGTGAGGTCCATGTTGTGCCGTTCCCCCAGGGCTCGGAGCCGATAGAGGCAGCCGCTCTGGTAGTAATACTGCAGGAACTGCACAAAGCCTGAAAAGAGATGATGGGTCAGCAGAGCCGACATCACCCTCCGTCACTTCCTCCACAGACCGCCTGATCTTCCCGGGCACAACAGGCTTCCGGCATCCCAAGATCTGCTTTCCTAGATGCACAAAGACTTGCTGCAGCAGAGGCACGGAGGATCCCACGGCTCCCTTCTCACTCTCTGCCCTTACCGGGGGTTCGTTACTTTTTGTATTTCTTTTGAATCAAGTTTCTCGGTCTCACTGTGCGGCGGGGGAAGCTCGAATGGCCACATCACCTGTTGGAAACTGTGAGGTCGTTTCACCCGCTGCTACTTGCTTTCCCCATCATTCCTGATCCCTCGTCTTCTACCAGTTCCAAAATTCAGTATACCCTCCCTCCCCAGGTAAGTGTTAGATGTACAATTTGTTTTGTACCATCTTCAAAGCTTGAGGCAAGCAACAGAAAGAAGAAGAAGAGAAGAGACTGGATTTATACCCCGCCCTTCACTACCCAAAGGAGTCTCAGAGTGGCTGACCATCTTCTTTCCCTTCCCCACCCCACAACAGACACCCTGTGAGGTAGGCGGGGCTGAGAGAGCTCTGACAGAAACTGCTCTTTTTCAAGAACAGCTGTGCCAGAACTATGGCTTGCCCAAGGTCATCCAGCAGCTGCAAATGGAGGAGTGGGGAATCAAACCCAGTTGTCCCAGATTAGAGTCCGCACACTTAACCACTACACCAAACTTAACCACTACACCAAAGAAAGACCTGCTACGCCAGCTAAACAGCAAGGCGATGGTTTTTGGAACCCGAGTTACTCAGTCGATCAATAACAATCTTCTTCATACAAACACATTGTTCTGTCCATTCAATTACTGTTCTGTATTTTTTTTAAAAAACAGCAAGTGTGTGTGTGTGTGTGTGTGTGTGGGGAGAAACGGAACATTCGCGGAGAGCATCAGCTAGTGTCTAGATGACAGGTGTATTCTGACCACATGCGGTCACGTCAGCACATCCTCCAGGAAGTTTCGCGGTCTGCAGGCACCCTGCTTTGCCCCACCCCCCAGGGCAGTGCAACCTCACTTACTCTGATACATGGAAAAGGAAAGGAACTGGTTCCGGAACATCTGGTACATGAGTCCATCTGGCCTGCAAGGGGGATGGGGACAGGGAGAGAAATCCGCATCTGATTGACATAGAGCTTACTTCTGCTTGAAAGAGTGGGATCAATCTGCTTCCTCCCCCCCTCTGCTGCTGCTTTTAACGGCCCTCATTTAAAAAAAAAAAATTGGTGGGGGGGTCGGGCGGAGGCTCCTGACAAATCCAAGTGGCTTCCAGCCCAGATGAAAAGTTCCTGGGGGCTGAGGGTGGCCCCCTCAGGCTGTGATTGGTCGGCTCCTGGGGAATCAACAGCAGACAACAAAGACATGTGATCCCGCCCCCTGCAAGTGATCCTTGCAATATACCCATTTGTGTTAAAACCACACCTCCCACCCACCTGCTGGCCAGACACTGCTCTCTCCTGCTACCACAGGAAACAATATTGCTATAAAAACAAAATGAAACTTCTAATGCAACAGAATAGTCGAGGGGTGATATAAATAGAAGACGGACCCCCCAGTTTAAAGCTGCTATAAGCCTGGACAAGCACTAGAAAGCCAGCCTCTAAAAAGCACTGAAGGAGGAGGAGGAGGAGATTGGCTTTATACCCCCCCTTCACTACCCAAAGAAGTCTCAGAGCGGTTTACAGTCTCCTTTCCTTTCCCCTCCCCACAACAGACACCCTGTGAGGTAGGTGGGGCTTAGGGAACTCTCTCGAGAACTGCTCATGAGAGAACAGCTCTGAAATACCTTGTGACTGACCCAAGGTCACACCAGCAGCTGCATGCGGAGGAGCAGGGAATCAAACCCGGTTCTCCCAGATTAAAATCCACGCCCCTAACCAGTTTGGTGTAGTGGTTAAGTGTGCGGACTCTAATCTGGGAGAACCGGGTTTGATTCCCCACTCCTCCACTTGCACCTGCTGGATGACCTTGGGCAAGCCATAGTTCTGATAATGAGCTGTTCTTGAAAATGAGCAGTTTCTGTCAGAGCTTTCTCAGCCCCACCTACCTCACAAGGTGTCTGTTGTGGGGAGGGGAAGGGAAAGGAGTTTGTAAGTCACTCTGAGACTCCCTTGGGTAGTGAAGGGCGGGGTATAAATCCAATCTCCTCTTCTCTCTTCTCTTCTAACCACTACACCAAATGGCTCTCTAAAGGATCTGAAGGAGATGTAAAATTCGGCTCAATACACAGGTCCCTCATTCTATAGATTCCTCCCCCCAATAACAATTTGCTAGACCGTCTGGACACCATAACTCAAGAAAGGCATAGTCGACTCACCATGTCAACATGACGCCAGAGAGGAAGGTGGAAATGTAATGATGGAAGACCCACCAGCCCTTGATCCTGGAGGAGCAAAACAGACATGAGGAAAGGATTATTTTGTTAGCAAGATTGGATAGTTCTTCCCTCAAAAAATACAACAGAAGCCCAGCAGCATCTTAACCGCTCTGTCTGGAGATGTGGGCTGTGACTCATGAAAGTTCATACTGGAATAAACATTTGCTAGTCTTTAAGGTGGCTCAAGTGGTTCGATAGGGGCTGCAGTGGCTCCAGTGGTTAAGACGCTGAACTGTGGACCGGAAGGTCAGTAGTTCAGCAGTTCAAGACCTGAGTGCTGCATGACGGAGTGAGCTCCCGTCTCTGGCCCCAGCTCCTGCCAACCTAGCAGTTCGAAATCCAGAAATTGCAAGTAGACAAATAGGTACCACTTCGGTAGGAAGGTAACAGTGTTCTGTGCGTCTTGGCGTCTAGTCATGCCGGCCACATGACCAGGGAAACGTCTTTGGACAGCGCTGGCTCTTCGGCTTGGAAACGGAGATGAGCACCGCCCCCTAGAGTTGGTTTTGACTGGTCTTCGAGCAAGGGAAACCTTTACCTTTACCTAGTCTTTAAGGTACCACTTGGATTCTGGGGTTTTTTTTTGTAATGCTATGACAGACAAACAAGGCGATCACTTTGTGATCATCATGAAAAACCCTCCCCTGGAGACCTGGCGATGCAGCTGCAACACAGCCGAGGGGAAGAACAGCCAAGCCAGGGCAACCAAATTCACCCAACGTTCCTTGCAAAAGAGGTCGGCAAACGCCGGTTCCCTGACCTGACTCTGCCAAGGAAGCCACAGGCTGCGCCCCTAACGAGGGCTCCCCTTCCCCCAAACACCTGGGCAGCCAAGGGCATGACTCAAGTGTGGGAAAGCAGTGCAATCTCCTGCCTGGAGATTGGTAACCCGAAAGTATTTGTGTGCTAAGAGAAGTCTGGTGACTGCCTAAACTACGCAGTCAGTTAGCCTTGAGAAAGGGGGAGAGGCAGATAGCAGACAGCTGCCTGAAAACACACACACACACACACACACACACATTCCAAAAGGATGCTCGAATGTTTGTAACTCCCTTACGGAGAGAGGAGGGGGGGAGGAAAGGGGGGAAAAACGGAGCTTATAAATAAACGCTGGGAAGCCAAGAGGTTTCAGACAGTTCCTGCAAGCTTGTATCCTGTCGTCTTTGCTTTGCCTACACCCCCACACCCCAAGGAGCAGCACCACACTCAAGGGAAGAAGGCATGGCTTTGCACTTACAGGTGGCATCAAGCTCAATCCAGGGCATCTCTGGGGCAAAAGATCTCGGGCAGCTACTACTGCCCCCCGAGAGCTTGGAGAGCCACTGCCAGTCAGAGGGGGCAATACTGAGCTGGAACGGACCAATCAGGGAGCTTAATTTGTTTCACAGGACGCAGATCCTCCCCTCATTCGCTGTGGCACTGTGCAAGCGGGAAGATGACCAATGGACTGTGGAAGGGTCAGTCTTAGAAGACTGGCTCAGCTTTGCGTGCAGAAGGTATTGGGTCCACTCCCCGGCATCTCTGCTTGAAGGACCTCCAACAGCAGATGCAGGAGATGAATTCTCTCCCCCCTGCAAAGCCAGTCGGGATCATGACTGAATTAGCCGGACCGCAGGCCTGGCTGAGCAGGAGACAGCTTTGTACGCTCTTAGGAATTCCGCAAGGGCAGGCATCGTTTTCATGCTCTTGGAGGAGGTCTGGGAGAGGCCACTCACTTGGAGCCGTTGTTGATCAGGATGCTCTCCCGGATGGTGAGCGTGCAGTAGTACCACACCAGGAGGAAATTGAAGACGGCGTCGGTCACCCTGTGGCGGCGGCAGAAAGGGAGAGGGAGGGTTGTCCTGTGAAGCAGAACTAGCCAACAGGAGACCGTCAGCATTCGTTAAACATTGTCTAACTTTAGACGATGGGAAAGCTGGCCTTGAAAGAACCCCCAGAAGTGGTCTTGATAGAGTTCTCCACACCCACATTACATCTTTAGAGCAAATATTGCACCCTCCAAGGCGGCAAAAGGAAAGGGGGCATTAAGTCAGTAAGATGGACTGCACCATTTCAGACTAGAGTTGAGGGGTTGCATTTTCCCCCAAGGTTCTTCACTAATTAATGGTATTGGAATCGGCTAGGCTACAATGCTGCACAGACAGACAGACAGACAGACAGACAGACAGACAGACAGAGAGAGAGAGAGAGAGAGAGAGAGAGAGAGAGAGAGAGAGAGAGAGAGAGAGGAGGGGCGGCAGACGGCTCTGGACCGGGGGCTGCAAACTCACCTGGAGTTGAGGAGGAACCGGCAAGTGAAGGAGATAATGATGAGGATGATGGTGAGGTACAGCTTGAACTTCTCATACTCGTCCTTGTAGGCAAACCTGGTAAGTGGGGAAACAGACAGGCTTTGAATGCCCCAGAAAGACTCATGGAAGGATCCAAGTTCTCAGAACGGGGGTGACATTAGTGGTTTAAGTTGCAATGTGAACCTTAAGGGAGTTATGGGATGGTTGTGAATGGTTGTGTGAGTGTATATGAGTATGGTTGTAGATCACCGAAATGATTGCATCTTTAATTTCGTTGTGCTATGTACAATGACAATAAAGTATATTATTATTATTATTATTATTATTATTATTATTATTAATATTATTATTATTATTATTATTATTATTATTATTATTATTATTATTATTATTATTATTACTACTTGCATCATGGGTGCCCAGAGAGGTCCAGACGGCCAGTTCAGGTTCCTTTAAAGAGCCTCACGTTTAGGTACTGTTCAAGAAACACCTACAGCAGCCAATGCTACTGAAGGCCAGAGCTGTGTCTGCACTGCTAACCTCCTGGGAGAGCCAAAAAAGGCGCAGAAGGTGATACTGGACACAGGAAAGGACTCCGGGAGCACCTAAGCTTTTGTGTCTTTTGAAAAAGCCCACAGCCCCTATGACTGCAAAGGTACACTTGAAATCATTCAGTAGCCTGAAGCTCAGGAGTGAGAAAGGCAGAGGAGGAAGATTTCCAAGGATTTGGGGGCAACTCACAACTGGCAAAACCACAACAAGTTATGTGTGCCAACAGGCATCATGTACATAGCTTCTGTGGGCATTTCCCGACATGCTGTTCCTGCCCACTCCCCCCTCTAAGCAAGGTACCTGTGGTTCAATCTAATCTGTGTACCTTCTGCCGCCACCCCCCATCCCCATGTGGAGAGTTGTGTGCGTGTGTGTGTGGGGGGAAGCATGGGAATGTGATATGGTATTCAGCATCTCAAGAATGTCAACAAATCTCGGGCAATGCCATATAAGGAAAACATATATAAAATGTGTTATAGGTGGCATTGGACCCCAGAAAAAATTGCTAAATGCTTCCCTAGGGCATCGAACACTTGTTGGAGATGTGGGAGAAATATAGGTTCGTATTTACACATCTGGTGGAAATGTGATAAAATTCAAACTTTTGGGAAGAAAATACATAAAACAATACTAAAGATTCTACAAATCACCTTACCATTAACCCCAGAAATATATTTACTAAACATGATACCAGACACGATAAAGGAGCATAATCAGATAATAACATATATTTTGATGGCAGCTAGAATATTAATAGCAAAACGATGGAAATCTAAAAGCATACCTTCGATAGTAAAGCTAAAGGTTCCCTTGCTCGAAAGCCAGTCGAATCCGACTCTAGGGTTGCGGTGCTCATCTCCGTTTCAAAGCCGAAGAGCCAGCGCTGTCCGAAGACGTTTCCGTGGTCATGTGGCCGGCATGACTAAACACCAAGGCGCACGGAACGCTGTTACCTTCCCACCGAAGTGGTACCTATTTATCTACTTGCAATTTCTTGCTTTCGAACTGCTAGGTTGGCAGGAGCTGGAACTAGAGACAGGAGCTCACCCTGTCTTGCGGCACCCGGAAGAGCTTAAACTTAAAATCCTAGAAGTAGCTGGAATGGATAAGTTAAATATAGTCTTGCAAAATAAACCAGAGCAGCTTTTCCCTGAGCCCGTACGCGGGGAGGGCGAGGTATAAGTGGAATTAAATAAAATAAAAATAGATGGGGAAAAATTTACGACTGGTTGAAAATGTATGAGCTATAATAGAATTGTATAAAGGCTAGTTAAAGATAAATAATGTTAATTCAGATGATCGCTTGGATATGAAACGCATATATGATTGGAATGAATATGTTTTGGTGAAACTGAAAATAAATTTATATAAAAAAAGAATGAACAAGTCTCTAATGTATCTATACAGCACACAGACACCCAAGCTAAAGCTGCAAGAGTAAAGCATTTACTTAGCGTGCTTGCTGAGCAGAGTGACGTTCACATTCCCCAGCACGAGGTTCAGGTACAACCTGGATCAACGCAGAAAAGAGAAGGGGTTAAAGACGCTCCCACGTGGATATTGCAATGCAGAGGATTCTCTGATCTCTTGTAAAGAGGGACAACTTGGCCACGTTGGACAGAGAGTCAGACTTATTAGAGAAAAGCAAGAGTCCAGTAGTACGCCAAAGACTAACAAAATTTGTGGCAGGGTATGAGCTTTTGTGAGTCACTGCTCACTTCTTCAGATACCGAAGAAGGGAGAAGTGACTCATGAATCACTGGCAAAGTGAGCCGTGACTCACAAAAGGTCATGCTCTGCCACAAATTTGTATTAGTCTTTAAGGTGCTACTGGACTCTTACTCTTTTCTATTGCTTTGTGGTTGTTCAGTCGCATAGTCAAGTCTTTTGAGACCCCATGGACCACATCATGCCAGGCCCTCCTGTCTTCCGCCATCCTCCGGAGTTTGCTTAATTTCATGTCCGTTGCATCGATAACACTGTCTAACCATCTCATTCCTTGCCATCCCCTTCTTTTACCTTGAATCTTCTCCAGTGAGTGCTCCCTTCTCATTGGATGGCCAAAGTATTTGAGCTTCAGCTTCAGTATCTGGCCTTCCAGGGAACAGTCAGGGTTGATTTCCTTTAGGATTGACTACAGACAGACTAACATGGCTACCCATATCCATGGAAGCCTGAATTATATGGCTGGGTCACTAACAGGCTACAAAGGCAAAGCTTTAAAGGTTGAAATCCTTAAACCCAGAGAGGTTTCCGGTGGAGGTGAGGCTTCAGCAACCTGCAAAGCCCACTGCAGAAGCAAAACTCGGGTGCATCTGAAACAACCGAACAATGTTTGAGCCCAGGGGCACCTTTGAGACCAGGAAAGTTCAATTCTGGGTATAAGCTTTCGTGCGCACATGCGCTTTTTCAGATACATAAGAACATAAGAACATAAGAGACGCCAATGTTGGATCAGGCCAAAGGCCCATCCAGTCCAACACTCTGTGTCACACAGTGGCCAGAAATACCAGTGCCATCAGGAGGTCCAGCAGTGGGGCCAGGACATTAGAAGCCCTCCCACTGTTGACCCCCCCAAGCACCAAGAAGACAGAGCATCACTTGCCCCAGAGCCCCTAGCTATACCTGGTGGCTAATAGCCACTGATGGACCTCTGCTCCATATGCTTATCTAATTCCCTTTTGAAGCCGTCCATGCTTGTAGCTGCCACCACTTCCTGTGGCAGTGAATTCCATGTGTTAATCACTCTTTGGGGGAAGAAGTACTTCCTTTTATCCGTTCTAACCCGACCGCTCTGCAGTTTCATGGAGTGCCCACGATTCAGATCTGAAGAAGCATGCGTGTGCACAAAAGCTTGTCCCCAGAATCAAACTCTACAGAAGCAATGTTATACGAGCGAAAAACATGGATGCCACCGTGTCGAATCTGAGCCGTATCAGCTGGCGAGCCCAGTGCCCCATGGCATGCTGTTCGTGCAGCCACATCTTCAGGGAGCAGCTCTGAAAGGGGCTCCAGTCCTACTCCACCTCCCCCCCCCCCCCGCAGGAGTTCTGCAGCCAAGTTAATTCTTACCCGTTTTTCTTGGGCAAATAAGCCTCCATTTCAAAGAAGACATTCTGCCACTCTTTGATCATATCCTGGATCTCCTGGACAGTCTCTTCCTCATCGGCCAGAAGGGTGCCCCGGGGGGGGGGGGGGGAAGAACCGTTCACAGAACACTGCTGGTACCTCGTAACACAGCTAGCCCAAGATGTGAGAGATGGAAAAGGCAGCACCCACAGACTCGGGAGGGAGGCACCACCCTGGGCCACTTCACTCTTGGATTCGGACCAAGGGGGTGAAATGAGGGTGCCAGTTAGAGACTTTGGTCCATCTAGCTGAGTGCTGACTATTGGGAAGCAGTTCTCCAGGGTCTTGGGCGGGGGAAGGAGGAAGGTCTTGGGCAGGGGGGGGGGAGGAGATTGGAGCCCACCCTTCACTACCCAAAAGTGTCTCAGAGCGGCTTACAAACTCCTTTCCCTCCCCCTCCCCACAACAGACACCCTGTGAGGTAGGTGGGGCTGAGAGAGCTCTTGACAGAAACTTCTCTTTTTCCCCAAGAGCTGTGCCAGAACTATGGCTTGCCCAAGGTCATCCAGCCAGGTGCAAGTGGAGGAGTGGGGAATCAAACCCGGTTCTCCCAGATTAGAGTCCACGCACTTAACCACTACACCAAACTGGCTCTCTAGAAAAATTATTCCCTGAGCCCCTGTGGCAAATGCACCCAGTGCTCGCAACAGCTTCCCTCGGCAGAGCCCCACACAGCTGCTGTAGACATACTGCTACAGGAGGTGGTGGCGGCTACAAGTACGGACAGCTTCAAGAGGGAATTAGATAAGCATATGGAGCAGAGGTCCATCAGTGGCTCTTAGCCACAAGGTATAGATAGGAACTCTCAGGCTGGGGCAAGGGATGCTCTGTATTCTTGGTGCTTGGGGGGGGGGCAACAGTGGGAGGGCTTCTAGTGTCCTGGCCCCACTTGCTGGACCTCCTGAAGGCCCCTGGTATTTTTGGCCGCTGTGTGACAGAGTGTTGGACTGGATGGGCCACTGGCCTGATCCAACACTGGCTTCACTTATGTTCTTATGTTCTTACTGCTTCAGGGCCAGCGATAGCTCTTTCAGCTGTTTCTTCTGCCGGGTGATGGAGCTGGAGATCCCATCCTGGAGCTTAGTCAGCTCTTCCAACTTCTGCTTGTACAACCGGTGGGTTTCCTGATCGGAAACGAAAAAAGGAGAAGGGGGGGGGAAGCATTAGTTTGGGATCCAGCTTCGTTTCAGGGAACGACAAGAATGAACAAACAGAGGCGGCAGCAAGGGGAGATGCAGCCGGGGTCCATCAGGCCAGCTCCCCTTCTTTTGCTGGCAAGTTCAAGTTGTCGGGGGCTCTGGGATTTGAATCAGGAATTTTGCTGCCTGAAACGCAAGCCTAGGGATCGATTCAGGTCGGTGGCCGTGTTGGTCCGAAGCAGCAGAACAACATTTGGGTCCAGTGGGGGCACCTTTGAGACCAACAAAGATTTATTCAACGTATGAGCTTTCATGAGCACGCACACTTCCTCAGGTACAAAGAGATGGAATTTACCAGTCTGTGCCTTGAATAAAACTTTGCTGGACTCAGACGACAAGCCTAATGAATTACTGTGCACTGCAGTTTCTGGGGATTCAGCGCCCTCTTCAGGAACAGAAAGGAACAGGGGTGTGCGACACCCGCTGCTGGGATTAGCTGGGAGAATGAAGTCTCTGGATTTACCAGGTCAACAGAGCAGCTCCATCCACTCCAGCTCCCAGCCCCCATCAATGGACAGCAGTGAAAGCCTGGGCGACACCGGTCAGTGGATCACCTAGGCTTTGGCTGTGGCCCACTATTCCGTGAAATGTCAGGGACAGCATCCCTTCTCTAATTCATTCAGGCAAGGGAGCAGGTCCCTGACCTGGATGGCCCAGAGTAGCCAGATCTCATCGGATCTTGGAAACTAAGCGGGGTCAGCCCTGGTTAATGCGTGGATGGGAGGTCACCAAGGGAGCCCAGGGTTGCTACGCAGAGGCAGGCCATCGCGAAACCCACCTCCGAATTCCCCTTGCCTTAAAAACCCAATGCGGTTGCCATAGGTCTGCAACTGGATGGCACTTTCCTCGGCCACCCCCACGCAATGGGGCAGGAGAGAGAAATGCCCAGCAGTCAGGGGCAGACCCAGGAGCCCGGCAAAGCCTTCTCTTCCTGGCTCCTCCCACCAGGCGTCTCCAAAAAAACACAAGCAAAACTCTACAACAAAGGCCGCTGCTTCAGATCTCCCATGTATTTATTTCATCACTTTTTAAAAGTTCACGATGCTGTTGCACAGTGGCTGTTTGCGCAGTTAGCACCAGTTCATCAAACCAGTCTGTGACGAAAGCCGCTTTCTGTGCCATCCTAAGGAAAAGAAACAGTTTTTTTTTTTAAAAAACGACCATCTGACAATGCTTGGCCAATATTTGACTGGTCAGATATTCCCGACCTAAGCACCAAATTGGATGTGCTGGTGTCCTTGTGGCCACCGTCAGGACGCTATCAGCATTTAATGCTGACAGCATCCTGGTGGTGGCCACAAGGACATCAGAAGAAGAAGAAGAGGAGGAGGAGGAGGAGGAGGAGGAGGAGATTGGATTTATACCCTCGCCCTTCACTGCCCGAAGGAGCCTCAGAGCGCCTTACAAACTCCTTCCCCTTCCCCTCCCCACAACAGACACCCTGTGAGGTAGGTGGGGCTGAGAGAGCTCTTCACAGAGACTGCTCTTTTTCAAGAACAGCTCTTACCAGAACTATGGCTTGCCCAAGGTCATCCAGCAGGTGCAAGCGGAGGAGTGGGGAATCAAACCCGGTTCTTCCAGATTAGCGTCCATGCACTCCTAACCACTACACCAAACTGGCTTTACGGACCTTCCCCCCGCCCCAAGCCTTATCAAATGCCCAAACAGCCACACTCTCCAGAACTTGTACAGGCACATACGGCCAGTGGGTGGGGGCGCACATCACAGCTTTACATGATTTTAAAATGGTGGACAAGAGGACGCTGTCACGTCCAGTTTGGCCCCGAGTTACATTCAGTGGGAAGTTCTCCTGCTGGATGCAAGTAGGGGCTGTGGCCCAGTGGAAGAGCCTCTGCTTGGCAGTCAGAAGGTCCCCAGTTCAATCCCTGGCACCTCCAGTTAAAAAAATGATCAGGCAGGAGGTGATGTGAAAGACCGCAGCCTGAGACCCTGGAGAGCTGCTGCCAGTCAGAGCGGACAATTCTGACCTTGATGGACTGATGGTCTGATTCAGTATAGGGCAGCTTCATGTGTGTGATTGTGGATATATGGCTGACTGCGCCCTTGGCCCGAACACCAGAAGCAGTCTCTCTCCCTGGTGCACTAGTTCATAATTTCGGGTTCACTAACAGCGCAGTCCTAAATACAGCTCCACCTTTCTGAGTTAACAAGCTCAGAAAGCCGTATCTATGCATAGGACTGCACTGTGAGCATGCAACATTCTACCTTCTTGAACATTACAGATCAGCTCCCTCCGGAAACCTGAAGTTGGCTCATTCCCTGATGATGGCTGACCCTTTAATACATGCTGCATCATAACCACAGGGGGACCCATCTCCTTATCCTCCGTAAAGCCAGTTTGGTGTAATGGTTAAGTGCGCGGACTCTAATCTGGGAGAACCGGGTTTGATTCCCCACTCCTCCACTTGCACCTGGCTGGATGACCTTGGGCAAGCCATAGTTTTGGCACAGCTGTTCTTGAAAAAAAGAGCCGTTTAGGGCAAGAGCTCTCTCAGCCCCGCCTACCTCCCAGGGTGTCTGTGGTGGGGAGGGGAAGGGAAAGGAGTTTGTAAGCCGCTCTGAGACTCCTTTGGGTAGTGAAGGGCGGGGGTATAAATCCAATCTCTTCTGCTCTCCTTCTAAAGCACCAAGTATATCGACAATGCTACAGAAATGCCAAGCATCGTAACAGAAACTCTTAACGCCATGCCACGAGTTCTTGCAGTCCGTCAGCCTGTTGGGCCTCGCTGGCTCCACCAGAAAGTTTAAAAAAAACAGGACTGCAACAGCACCTTTTGTTTTTAGGCCATGCTTGCTTGAACAAGATAAGCATATGGAGCAGAGGTCCATCAGTGGCTATTAGCCACAAGGTATAGATAGGGACTCCGGGGCAAGTGATGCTCTGTCATCTTGGTGCTGGGGGGGGGGGGTCAACAGTGGGAGGGTTTCTAATGTCCTGGCCCCACTGATGGACCTCCTGATGGCACTGGTATTTCTGGCCACTGTGTGATATAGAGTGTTGGATAGGCCTTTGGCCTGATCCAACACTGGCATCTCTTATGTTCTTATGAACAGTTAGCTCAGACGCACAGCACTCCAGCTCCTGCTGCGGACTTCCTTTTAAAGAAGGGCTTGTAATCCCACCCCCACCCCGAGACCCACTTGTCCTCAGAAGAATGGCTCAACCCCTCCCTGGGACACAAAGGCTCTGTCTTCCAGAGGACTGCTAAACAGCATGAGGCAGGGAGCCCCAGTTCATATCTGGTCTCAGACATGAACTCAGTAGGTCAGAGGTGGACAAATCACGGTGGATGTGGGTGAGGGGAGAATCTGCACGACTCTTCCCATGAGGCCACCAGCCTTATCAAAAGTTTACTGGGGGTCTCCCTTGCCACACTGCAGTGTCCGCTGGTGGGCTGATGCTCACAGGTTTTTGTTAAGCAGCAGAGAAGAGGAGCTGCGGTGGCTCAAGTGGTTAAGATGCTGAACTGCAGGCTGTGGAAGGTCAGTAGTTCAGCAGTTCGAGACCCGGGTGCCTCATGATGGAGTGAGCTCCCATCTCTAGTTCCAGCTCCTGCCAGCCTAGCAGTTCGAAAGCAAGACATTGCAAGTAGATAAATAGGTACCACTTCGGTGGGAAGGTAACAGCGTTCCGTGCGCCCTGGTGTTTAGTCATGCCGGCCACATGACCGCGGAAACGTCTTCGGACAGCGCTGGCTCTTCGGCTTTGAAACGGAGATGAGCACCACAACCCTAGAGTCGGATTCGACTGGCTTTTGAGCAAGGGGAATCTTTAGAGAAGACAAGCTTTTCTCCCTTTCTCATAATACTGGAATCTGTGGCCGTCCACCGAAGCTGGAGGACACGCAAAAAGAATTACTTCTTTGCACAGCACATGGCTAAATCACGGAATTGGCCGCCACAGGATGTGGTGATGGCTGCCGACTTTAAAAAGGGAAGCGGACAAACTCCTGGAGAATGGGGCTATCGAGTCATCACGGCTAGTGGGGTATCTACTCCCTCCAGGCCCAGAGGCAGGGTCCCACTTCACCTGAGTGGGTGGGAGGAGGCCCTTGCAGAAGCCCTGCTCATGGGCTTCCTAGAGGCAGCTGGTTGGCCACCGCGTGAACAGAATGCCGGACTAGGCGGGCCTTCGACCTGGTCCAGCACGGCTCTTCTTATGTTCTTAAGACCACATCCGGGTCTCCTTCTGCTTTCGAGGCCTTGGAGCTGGATGCCTGGTTCTTCCCCTTTCTCAGCACCAGCGGGGCTCCAACTCTGGAGCCTTAAGAACAGGCGATTCTTAGGGGGGTTCTTCTCAGGCTGAAAAATCTGCTCACCCTCTTTGGCAGGGAGCCTGAGGCCAGCCGCTCTGGCTTCGCCTCGGCGCCCTTTTACCATTGCCTTTGCAATAAGGGGTAATCCCAGATCACCGCAGACTGCGACAGCAGCCATGAAATTAAAAGACGCCTGCTCCTTGGGAGGAAAGCGATGAGGTCCGTGCCCTTCCCAGGTTCCATCCTCAAATCTCCACGAGTTCGCCGGCCTGGATCTGGCAGTCCTACCCCCAACAACCCCCCGGTGGCTAGAAGGCAACCCTACTTCTTATGTTCATAAGCAGTATACAGTTTTCTGCTGTCCGGCGTCCCATTCAATGAATGGAAAGGAACCGGCACTTTAAAAATCTCTGAGCCCTGTTGGCTGGTAAAAGGTACCTAAGTAACCTCTGGGGGTGGGTACAGTACAGGCTCATTTATAGCAAACTTTGACGGAAATCCTGGGCTGCAGGGCGTTTCTTCACACAGTGCATTAAAACACGTTTAATCAGTGGGTTTTTTCCAGCAAAAGCAGTCCTGTGAGGTAGGCCGGTCCTGTTTTTTGTTGTTCAGTCGCACAGTCGAGTCCGACTCTTCGCGACCCCATGGACCAGATCTCGCCAGGCCCTCCTGTCTTCCGCCGTCCTCTGAAGTTTGCTCAATTTCATGTTCGTTGCATCGATGACACTGTCTAACCATCTCATCCTTTGCCGTCCCCGTCTTCTTTGACCTTCAATCTTTCCCAGCATCAGGGTCTTCTCCAGTGAGTGCTCCCTTCTCATTTGGTGGCCAAAGTATTTGAGCTTCAGCTTCATTATCTGGCCTTCCAGGGAACAGTCAGGGTTGATTTCTTTTAGGATTGACTGATTTGTTCTTCTTGCAGTCCAAGGGACTCTCAAGAGTCTTCTCCAGCACCACAGTTCAAAAGAATCTATTCTTCGGCGCTCGGCCTTCCTTATAGTCAAACTCTCGCAGCCATACATGACTACTGGGAATACCATTGCTTTGACCATGCGGACTTTTGTTGGCAGGGTGATATCTCTACTTTTTATCATGCTGTTTAGGTTCGTCATCGCTTTCCTCCCAAGGAGCAGGCGTCTTTTAATTTCATGGCTGCTGTCACAGTCTGCGGTGATCTGGGATCCCCACTACACCCTCAAAGCCTTCCGTCCCCACATTTAGCTTGGCCCCAAACGTCTTGGATCCCTCCTCGGACGACCTCTCAGTTCCACCTGCTCCAGCTGGTAGCAAGATGTGGAGCGACCGGGACTCGGTCGAGAGCCAGGAAGTCCCTGGTCTGAGCCTCACCTCCCGCTTCAAGTAGATGGTAACAGCCAAGAAGTACTTCAAAAAGAGACCCCACTAAAGAAAAACTGTATCCTGACTGCGCTCAATTACTGTTTAAATACTGAAGCGAACAGAATACAAAAATTATTCATGAAGTACAAAATACATAAGATAAGTACAATTATTGTTGTTGGTTGTTAATGATGATCTCCGGAATGTTCAACCGTTTCGAGAGATATCTTATGTGACGTCTCCAGTCAGTTTTTCAACTGGTTGTTGTTGTTCAGTCGCACAGTTGAGTCCGACTCTTCGCGACCCCATGGACCAGATAAAGGGGCGGTGGCACAGGCAGTTAAATGCCTGTAGAAATAGTCATCTCGAACAGCTGTAACAGCGGTTCGATTACCACCGTGGTCGGGGTGAGCTCCCGACCCTTGCCCCAGCTCCTGCCAACCCAGTAGTCCGAAAGCCCCTCAGGGCAATTAGGTAAATGGGTACCTGTCCGTAGGAGGACAGGGGGTACCCCTCCCTCGAAATTGGGCTCCAGCCGAGCGAGGAATCGAGAAGCGGCGGCGACATGGCATCGGTCAGCACGGAGGAAATTAAGAGAGGCAGCAACATCACAAGGAGGTGGTTGGCTCGGCAGCTGATGACGTGGCCAGCAGGAGGACGGCCGGAGCCGCAAGGACGTTGTGACGCCCACCGCGGCTGCGCACCAGGGCCCGTAACCAACAGCCCCCGAGAGGAGTCGACAGAGAGTCAAAAGAACAGCGGAGGCCGCGGAAGATGCACCGGAGAAAAACTGGAAGGAGTCGCCCACTCGCCGGATAAACGAACGATCGGAGCCGGGAGGGTACCTGGTAGGGATCCCCCCACTCCAGACGTACTGTGGCCATAGTTAGGGTTTCTGCATAGGTCTCTGCACCATGCACCGTGTAAGCCGCTCAGAGCCCTTCGGGGGTGAGCGGGGTACAAATGGAAAGTATAAATAAATAATTAAATAAATATCATGCCAGGCCTTCCGGTCTTCCGTCGTCCTCTGAAGTTGGCTCAACTTCATGTTCGTTGCATCTATGACACTGTCTAACTATCTCATCCTTTGCCGTCCCCGACTTCTTTGACCTTCAATCTTTCCCAGCATCAGGGTCTTCTCCACTGAGTGCTCCCTTCTCATTTGGTGGCCAAAGTACGTATTTGAGCTTCAGTTTCAACTGGTACATTCCAAGAAATTCATTATTTTCTCAGATATGTCAAAACATTACTGAGAGGAAGTTCCTGATGATTCTACACAGGGCTAAGAGCCAGGAAGTCCCTGGTCTGAACCTCACCTCCCCCATAAGCTCTCAAGGGGGCCTCCCACACGCATGCATGACCTGCATCCCATGGGGAGGGGTTAACTTTGACCTACTTGCCAGAGCCGGGGTAAGAATCACTGAGACAATGCGTGCACTTTGAAATCTCAAATAAATATAATTCATGACAGTGTTTACCGCGTAACTACCAACAATAATAACTAATCACTCTCCTCTTTCAGCGTATCAGTGCCTTCCACCTGAAGGGTGGCCTCCTCGGCCTCCCCCCAATTACTAGTTTTAGTTTACCAGTTTAAGCCAGCAAGACCCCCCCCCCCAAACTCCATGAACAGGAAAGCAAAGAAGAGTCACAGCATCATAGAATCCTAGAGTTGGAAGGGACTCCCAGGGTCATCTAGTCCAACCCCCTCCACCATGCAGGAAATTCACAAAAACCTCCCCCCAAGTCAGATGTAGTCCAGGGGAGAAAGCACTTTGCATCTGCTCAGGGGTTCTCTCCTCTTTATGCCCCTAAAGAGTAAGAAGGGAACAGCACGCTCTGTGTTTATGAAGCAGAGAGAAGAAGGGGGAGGGGAGGAGGAGACGCTCTCCCTGATTCTCTGTGCCTCGGGGAACAGAGCGAGGTGCAAAATCCCAGTGTGCCCACCGTTCAGCAAAGAAGCGCAACACCCTGGGCTGATGTTGGGGTGGAGACTAAGATAAGAAAGTGTGTGCGTAACTGAACTGTATAAAGCTTTTGTTCTTTCTGTGTCCGGGGGCCCAGCCCTTTTTGAGCACTCCTCGCAGCTAAGCCTGACGTCAATAAAGCACTTTTCCTTTCTCACCTGTTGTGTGGACGTTTCTCTGTGCCTTCCTAAATCCTGTCTCCTGCTACATTTATTTACTTGTATTTAAAATGTTCCTACCCTGCCTCTCCATACAAAGAGCCAGGAGGTAACTTGCAGCAAACATAAGGACATAAGAGAAGCCACGCTAGATCAGGCCAATGGCCCAGCCAGTCCGTGTCACAGAATGGTCAAAACCCAGAAGGTCTATCAGTGGGGCCACAACTCCAGAAGCCCTCCCACTGTTGCTCTCCAAGCACCAAGAATACAGTGCATCACTTGCCCCAGACCGAGAGTTCCTATCTATACGTTGTGGCTAACAGCCACTGATGGACCTCTGCTCCATATGTTCATCTAATCCCTGCTTGAAGCTGTCAATGCTTGTAGCCGCCACGACTTCCTGCGGCAGTGAATGCCACGTGTTAATTACCCTTGGGGTAAGAAGTACTTCCTTTTATCTGCTCTAAGCCTACTGCTCATTAACATCCATAAAATCAATAAAATAAAAATGGCAACAAAAAGCAATACAGGAGAAAGTCAGATAAACAGCATCAGACCAGAAAATGGGGGAAAGATCTCAAAAAACCCTAAAGATCACAGTGTAAAAAATGGGGGAGAAACGTTTTAAGTGGTGACAGCATAAAACTCAAAGCAGCTGATAAAACTCCAAAGGGAATATTTAAACCAGTGGTTCTCCACCTCGAATCCAGTATCAGCCACCAAGTGCACAGTCTCAAACACACCCCAAAGCAGAAAGAACCCAGAACATAAAACAGCACTCCAAACAAGGCAACTTGATTTATATACCTATAGGTATGACATATGCATACAATAGAGTGACCTTAGGCATGCATTGAGTGAGACTCTTGTACTTGATGGCCATCAGCAAGCTCCTTAATGTTTGAACCGATTCCTGTTTCGCTGCGTGTTAATTTAAGGCCCTGGGCTGAGAAATCCAGGCATGTATCTGAAGGGTGGGGTACACACTATAAAACAACAGTCTTCCACCAGCAGACAGAAGCTAGTGCAAATGGGAAGGACAACCTAATTTATTTATTTTTAAACCCTCAGATTGCTCAGATTTGTAGATTGCTTCCTGGAGGACATACATCCCCTTTAAGAATCACTGGTCTAAACTAAGACATATAAAATCTTGGCCTGGAGCCTCGGTACCACTACTGAGAAGGCCACATCTCTGGAGTTCACCCATTTCGCCTCTACCAGGGGCTAGTAGACGCACACAGGCAAGGGCCTCCAAGGATGATCTCAGTTGGCAGGTGGGGCCATACAGCAGAAGGTAATTTACCCTTTAGGTACTCTGGTTCCAGGTCATGAGAGCTTTATAGGTAACGACCAGCACTGTGAATCGTGCCCCGAAGTAAACCGACAGCCAGTGGAGAAATGCTGTCACCCCAACTTACGTCAGCCAGCAACCTAGCCCTTGCACTTTGGAGCTGGTTGAAGCATCCGGACAGTCTTCAAATGCAGCCCCACATACAGCACATTGCTGTAGTCCAACTAAGATTCAATCAGAACATAGATAAATGTGACTAACATGTTTCTCAAGAAAGGGACTCAGCTGCCAAAGGACTACGTGATTCTAGGCGATATCTGCACCTTCATCTGTAGCCTGGTATCTAAAAACACCCTCGAGCTGTATATCTGAGCCAGAGAAGGAGAAGAAGAAATTGGATTTATACCCCACCCTTCAATCATGAGTCTCAGAGCAGCTTACAATCTCCTTCTCTTCCCCTCCCCACAACAAATACCCTATGAGGTAGGTGGGGCTGAGAGAGCTCTTTCAAGAACTGCTCTTGTGAGAACAGCTCTGCAAGAACTGTGACTGACCCAAGGTCACCCAGCAGCTGCATGTGGAGGACTGGTGAATCAAAGCTGGTTCTCCCAGATTAGAGCCCATGCTCTTAACCACTACACCAAACTGGGAATGGAAGGCCTTCCAGAGGAGGCCACAAATCAATATCTGGCGTTTTCATCTAACAGCAGCAACTGGATTGAACGTTGGTTTATCAGCCTTCATTAATCCAGCGCCATTATACCACCCCCAGACAAAGTATTCCATGTGGCTCAATTGAATAGGAGAAAGAGGGTTGGGTGTCATCCCCATATTGATGACACACCAGTCCAAACCTCCAGCAGTTTCATGTAGGTGTTTGGCAGCATCGAAAGCAGAACAGAGCCCCACATTTTTAATAACATGGGGCTGAATACCCAGAACCATCCTCTGAAACCAGACAGGCACGGAAACACTGGCGTGCAAGACCCTCTATTCCTAACTTCTCTGAACCACTCTACTAAGATACTGGGGTAGAACCTACCAAAGGATATGAGTCCTTTTCTCCCACCTTAAGGACTGGTGAAAGCAAAAGCACTCTGTGTGTGCTCAGAGGCATTCACCCATCACCCAACTTAAGGGAAGGAGTCAGGGAAAGCACTCTGCAAGTGCTCAGAGACACGTCCCTTCCCAATAGGCGCTTCCAGGGCTGAAACCTGCTCACTGCAGTAGCACCCGACCAGCTCCCCTTTATTCACCAAGAACCCCCCCTCCCCGCACCAGCACAGGCCCTCCCCCTCTTCAAGCCCCACCCCATGATGTCACTTCCCCTCCCCGGGGTACCTGCACGCGCTGGAAGCCGACCTGCAGCTCCTCCCAGTCGCGCAGGCACTCGCTGAAAGAAGGCCGGCGGCTCATGGTTGACAGCGGCAACCCCGTCGACGTCGTTTGGCACGATGTCGGTCCCACCAGCGGCGGAGCTCCTCGTCAGTCACTCCCTCCCTCGGAGGGGAGGGAAGAGGCGGTGCTTCCGGCAGACGTTTCGGCCAATCCGCTGAGGAGACGGCGGACGAGCCCAAAGGCGCGGCGGCCGACGAGCGCGGTCGCCTGGCGGTTCGCCGGAGGGCAGGGGCGGGTCGTATCCAAGGGCGACCGATACTAGGAGGGCGGTGCTTAATTGGTGCGGGGTGGGGCTTACAGAGGTATTTCGATGAGGTTGAGTTGGAGGACTGAATGGCGTGTGTATGTGTGCATAGACAGAAGGGGATGTGTGCGTGTTATGCGCGCGCACTCACACAGGCTGATACCAATAAAAACAGTTCAGTTGATTAATGGTATTAGATGATTAATTGATGTATTAATTAGTCTTCATAATTTAATCAGTGTGTGTATGTGTGTGTGTCCTTTATCACGGTTTTTTTTAAATGCTAGCCTATACGTTTGTTTTTAATTAAGTAATTTTTTAAAAAAATACAAGATTATTTAAGATAATAACAAATTAAATGCTGAAACTTATACAATACTGCAAAATGTTATTAGTAATATAACACGCTTTATCCTTAACCTTTTCTTTATTCTGTATCTCTTTGAAAATCAATAAAAATCTTATATTTTTTTAAAAAATACAAGATTATATGGCCCTGACCTGGATAGCCCAGCCAAGTTAGATCTCGGAAGCTAAGCAGTCGACTCTGGCAAGTTCTTGGATGGGAGACTTCCTTGGAATACCAGCAGTCCGGAGGACAGAGGCAGGCTTTATTCAGCCACCTCTCTGAATATCCTGCAGGCCCCCAGTAGGGGTCAGTCACCAGAGGTTGCCATGACTTCCAGGTGTGTGCACGGATGCGCGCACCAACACACACACGAAAAATACAAAAAAAATTTAAAAGTTTATATGGTCATTTCTTATTTGGGAATGTGAGATAATAGTTTCTCCCGAAGGCCACTGGGCTGTTTGGAGGATAGAAATCTGTTTAATCAATCCCTGATTAGATAAACAATCTGAATACAAGGGTTCGGAAAGACAAAAAGAACCCCACAAAAGGCTTTTGTTTTTTGAGATGATGTATCCACGTCGCTCAAGTGGTTAAGATGCTGAACTGCAGGCTGTGGAAGGTCAGTAGTTCAGCAGTTCGAGACCCGAGTTCCCGCATGACGGAGTGAGCTCCCGTCTCTAGTTCCAGCTCCTGCCAACCTAGCAGTTCGAAAGCAAGAAATTGCAAGTAGATAAATAGGTACCACTTCAGTGGGAAGGTAACAGCGTTCCGTGCACCTTGGTGTTTAGTCATGCCGGCCACATGACCACGGAAACATCTTCGGACAGCGCTGGCTCTTCGGCTTTGAAACGGAGATGAGCACCGCAACCCTAGAGTCGGACTCGACTGGCTTTCGAGCAAGGGAAACCTTTACCTTTTTCCACGTCGCCCTCTCCTCTTCACCCTTTGGACAGCTGGGAATAGTTCTACAGGAAAAATTCCCAAACTTAAAAACTTCCATATCTTTAAGGGGGAAGATGAGGAATCATTTGCAAGAGATTTTAATGTAGATTACTATCACCTTTCAGATTTACTAATCTATCCAGGGCCTGCCTCATTTTGTTCCTCCTCAGAATCTGTTAATTAAAGGTACGGTGCCTCTCAAAATGGAGTTTCTATGGCTAACCACCGCTGAGACTGTCTCCCCTTTTATAAAATCAGATAAGGAGGAACCACAGTGTAGATAAACAGAAAAGAAGGCAGAGCCACAGCAAAGACTGTGAATATGTTGAGAATGATTATTGAAATACTTTCAAAAATATACAATAACAAAATGACTGAAAAACGACAAATGATGCAGATGACAGATAGGAATCCAGATGTAGTCCTGTTTCAAGGGGTTCTCCTTCAGTATACAGACACTAAGTAGATAAGTATGTTGTCTTGATTGCTTGTGAGTATATTCACTGTCTTCTATACAGCCAGGAGTCAACAACAACAGAGAAACTTCTTTCAAATATATTCAGACTTCTAAGAAAAGAATCCATTGTCCTCTGCTTGAAGGTTTCTAACAGTAGATGACCCTCCTCTTATAAAGTCATCCCAGCTAAAGGCAAAGGCCTTGAAATCCATCAGAACCATTTCTTATCAGAAATGCTGTTCTCTGTTAAGGAGGCGGTGTTGTGGGCCTATCTATTCCTTAATCAGATATCTCAGTAACCTCTATTAGCATATAGCACACTTCAACTGATAAGGTACTTGACTGCCCTGTGAGTGTGTTACTAAGAAACAAACCTCTCTCTGTTACTCTTAGCCCTAACTGTTTCAGAACTAATATGGAATAATGTTTTGCAATGTTATCATAGCTGCAGCCTAAATATCATATCAACCTTGAAAAGTGCTTGTTTATGTTTTTAGCCAACCTTTCTTCCATAGAGTTCAGGGCAGCAAACGCAGTTCTCTCCCTCCTGTTTTATTGACACAACAACCCTGTGAAGTAGGTCAGACCAAGAGAGTGACTGTCCCAAGGCCCAAGCTTTATCGCAGAAGGGAGATTTGAACCCAGGTCTCCTTAGTATGACATTTTAACTACTGCACTACATTGGCTGAGTGCCACAAGCTCACCCACTCTTCCATCCCTTTAAAGCTTTAAAACACAAGCTTTCTCATCGTGCTTGCTCAGAGTTGTCCATTCTCTCAAAACAACACAATTTATTCGATATTTTCAACTTCTGGCGCAATTGATTTATTGTTTTGATCCTGCTTTTCCAGTAAAATACATCTCCACATCAGTTAAAATTCAATACAGAAGGCTGCACAGAAATGATACAGGCCCTTATCCTCAGGCTAACTAAAAGGCAAGATGCAACAGGAAAAGAAATAGCAGGAGATCAGTGTGAGCAGTTGGGGGCCAACCAGTTCGTTCCCTTACTGGAAGTGAAAAGGGGTGCAGCTACCCAGCAGCCCTTGATCCTCTGGTCAGTGGCAGGGACCACAGCCCCCTCCCCTCTGCTACTGAGATCAAGATAAAATCTCATAGGCTGAATTCAAACTTCATTTTTCATTAAAGTTAGGGACTTCCATCAATGGGGAGGAACTTTTCTGCTTCCCTTCTTCCACATGAGCTCCCTGAAATGGTTCAATGTCCCCCCAGGAACAAGATTTTAAGAAGATTGGGTGGCATCCCCCCCCCCAAACGTAATTGACAGAAGTGCCTTCCTACCAATGGAAAAATTTAGTCGGGATCCAAACTCATCTATGTATTCCTCACTGAAACTCACAGAAGGCCTTAATACTGCCTCCAGTGCAGGTAATAAACACTTCAGGACAAAAGGTATGTAAAGAGATTTAAAAAAAGAAAAGAAGAGCTTCCTGAAAGCAACCCCCCCCCAAAAAAAAGACCATTGCCCCTACAATCAACATTCCAGAACCCTTATTTGCCAGCTGCCTTTGGTCAGTAAAAAGGTTCAGAGACATCAGTGATTGTTGCCACGTAGATCCGGCGTTCCCACTCTGATAGCTGTTGCACAAAACCCCGGTTTGGCCGCATGTTCGTTTTGCACTTCTGGACATAGCTCCAAGCGTTCTACAAAGACAGTCCGAGAGCTTGGGTTGGTCATGAGGAACTACATAACAGTTTCTCCATCAACCTCTGCACAGGGGTAGGCTTAGCTCATGATCTCAAAGAATGAACTTGGCCAGCCTTCTAGACTATAACAGTGAAGGTGGGTCATGAAGATCTATCTAAGGGCAAAACTAGATGTTATGGTGTGGACGGCAATGCTGTTTAAACACTGGCACTTGAAAAGGCACAGGAGGTGGGAAACAAAATATCATAAGGTCCCTCGTGGCATTTTTAAATGGCCGAGTTCAGCTCTAAAATGCCACTGTAACGCCTAGTCTGGCCCTACTATCTGCTGGATGTTCAGTGCCATCCTACATCTGTACAGGGCTATTTTTGGGCAGGAACGCACCAGAACGGAGTTCCGGCTGGCTTCTGAGTAGGCCACGCCTACAGCCAAAACCTCTGAACATGCCTGGGTTCCCTGCCCAATCTTCTCTAGGTGACCCACAGCCGCAGGGCACCTGGAGAATATTGGGCAGGGAATGCAAGCATGTCTGCCTACCTGCCTGCCCTCCCCTTCTCCAGCCAGCCTGCCCGCCTCCACGGGTTGGCTGGAGAGGAGAAGGGGAGGCGGGCAGACATACCCCCTTTTCCCCTAAGCCTCTCCGCTTTTGCAGAGAAACTCAGGAAAGGGGGGGGGATTTAAATGCCTTTCTTTCCCTTCCCCAGGGAAGGGGGTGTGGCCTAATATGCTAATGAGTTTCTCCTGTTGGATGTGGCCTATTATGCTAATGAGTTCCTGCTGGGCTTTTTCTACAAAAAAAGCCTTGCATCTGCATATTCAGAACTAAGTCCGCTGTATTCAAGGGCATCTATGTCCCAAGAAAGCGTGAATAGGATTGCAGCCTTGGACAGAAAATTCTGCTTAAGACACATTGCACATTTCCTCAGAAGGGAGTGACAAGTAAGAATGCAATACTGGCCACACTGGTTCGTACTATTTGTTTCAGTGGCTCAGAGAAGAATTGAAAAGTCGGCCTGAGACAGCTCCCCCTCCCCAATTACAGGCCAGGGGGTAGGCAGGGAAAGAAACTAAACTTCAGTTGGTTTAATCCAGCAAGTGATAGCAGGTCCCAGGCTCCGCTTCTCAGGATCTGGGAGATTGTAGGTTGATACAAGAGAGGCAAAGTTCGACTATGGTTGCTTCCACATGGGGACAGCTTCCCGTTCAGCTCTTGCATTCACAATGGCAACAGAACTTCCAGACACTGGGGTATTCCTTGACGTATCCCCCCAATGCCTCCCATTTGCCTCCCCCCACTAGTAGGCTTTTCGCCAGCTGTTACTTTTTAAATGGATAGTTATATCGCTATCTCTCCTTATATATAACTAGCAGTAAAGCCCGTTGTGAAAGCAATACAACGAGATCTAGAAAGAGGCTCTGGGGCAGTGCTCTGGCTTTGGGCAAACAGTGTCAATTTGCTGTGGTGACCTCAGCAGGGTATAATGACAGAGTCCACTGTTTTCTCCAGAGGAACTGATCTCTGCTACCTGAAGAGCAGTTGTAATTGTGAGTAATCTGTAGCCCTCACCTGGAGATTGGCAGCAATTGTTACCCAGGACAAAATGGCTGGTTTGGAGGGTGGAGTCTATGGCATTCTACCTGTCTGAGGTCCCACCCCTCTGCAAACCCCACCCTCTCCAGGCTCCACCCCTCAAATCCCCAGGAATTTGTCAGCATGTAGTTGGCAACCCCATCTCCTTCCCAGCTAGCCACCAACCTACCATTATCTGCCCCTTTGACTTCAGCTGACTTCTGCCCCCCCCCGCAAGGCAGTTGGAATGTCAGTTGCATATGGAACCTGCTGTATTCTGGTGGTGTGCAGGTCCCAGGTTCATGTTTTAAAAGCAGACTGACACTGTTTGCCCAAAGCCAGAGCACTCTCCCAGAGCCTCTTTCTAGCTCTCGTTGTATTTATTTCCACAACGGGCCTTATTTCTAGTAATGTAATGATGCTATAGTGATCCAGCTACTACCAGTTAAAAAAATAGACAGTAAAAAGCATGTAGGCTGTGGAAGGGAGAAACAGCATCGAATGTGAGCAGGGAAGGGTGGGAATCTGTACCTTCCTGTCCACACTTTTCCCAAATCCACTTTGGGTCTAATTTTTTTCAGGAAAGATCATATCAAAGTAGATTGGGGGGAAACACACAACAGAGTTGGGGGAAACCTGTAAGGACGGCGACTGCACAACAAATGTTAGACTGAAGTCCTGCCCCCAACCCCCCCCCCCCCAGGGGTTTGGGGGGGGGGGGGGGGACTACAGAGCAAGACCTCCACATGGAGGAAATCTATACCTCCAAGCAAGCCAGAGCCATGTCCCTGAAGGTGAGAACAAGACTAACTTTTTTTTTTTTTGCATGTCTTCGTTAACCAGTTACTTGGGTAGCCAATTTCACTTATCTCTTAAGTACCTGGTGGTGGACATTGTGCCCCATTCTGAGAGTGACCCACAATGACCAGTCCATAGGCTTTTCCAGCAGTTGGGTTACCAAATCCCAGCTTTCACAGTTATGTGGAAGTACCCTAACAATCTGGACACTCAAGCCAGGCAGCATAACCCAAGTATTGATCCATCCCGTTTGGTGTGCTACTGACTAGTCATACAGTGAATTGTGTTCGATTCAGGTGGGGTAGCCGTGCTGGTCTGAAACAGAGCAAAGTTTGAGTCAAGGGGCACCTTTAAGACCAACAATGTGTGCATGAACACTTCTTTATATACATTGAAACAGACTTCCTCAAGCCTTACATAAATGTAGACCAAGGGTGAGGGGAGGGTTGGCTGCCAGGAAGGGCTAGTGAGAGTCAAGATGCACAAGTAACTGAGCAACAAAGATATGCATCTTGGCTCTAACTAGCTCTTCCTGGCAACTAACCCCTCCGCACCTCTATATGTAAGGTCTGAGGAAGTCTGTTTCAGTGTAGCTGAAGTGTGTCTGTACACAAAAGCTTATGCCCAGAATTAAACTTTGCTGATCTTAAAGGTGCCACTGGACTCAAAGTTTGTTCCAATGAATTGTGTTGTCATGTTCTTCGCTGTTTATTGTAAATGGATCTGGATTTTTGGCATCGCCTTGAATGCCTGATAGTGGTTGGAGAGAAGCTATAAAACTGAAAAAGGTTGTCTTTTTCCCCATTCCCCTGTAGATGCACCTACTTTTAAGTAAAGGCTGCATGAGTGGATGAGGTAGGCCATCACCGCAGTGCTGCACCTGCTTATCCCCAAGACGGAGAAAACCAGGACTCCTCCATGAGGTACATGACGATCTGGAGGAAGAAAAAAAAGAAAAACTTTTATTACATTGCTTCGATGCTAATTTGAAAAGAACAAGCTCCAGGAAGAGAGGAGTTCTGTTTTAAAGTCAACTTGTACTGTGAGAAAAAGTCAGCATGGGGGCTACAGCCTTCTCCCATTATTTGCCCCCAGCAACTGGTATTCAGAAGTCTGCTACTGCTAAACATGAAGGATCTATGTAGGTACTATCGCAAATAGCCACTGGAGTGAGGCCTGAGCCGGCTTTTGGAATTCAGGTTTGTTCCCAAAACTGCTGGAAGGAACTTGGCTGCCTGAGAGCTGTCCAAATCCTGCCGCTTTAATAAACTTCATGTAGAAAATGTGGACAGGGACAGCTTTGCCTACTTCTCCCATAATGCTCTCGCTTAGGGTCGCCCAGTGAAGTCACAGTGCAGTATTCTCAGGATGGGTGAAAGGAAGTCCTTCGTGCAATGCAGGATCATCTTGTGGAAATTGCTGCTGCACACCGTGGGGATGGCCTCTTTTTTTAATGCCTCTTTTTAAAAATTGCTTTCCAAGTGGGCTAAAGCCAATTCATGGAGGACGAAATGCCTATCAGTGGCAATTGACCATGATGGTGGAATGGAACTTCCATGGTCAGAGCCAGTGTACCTCTGAATAACAATTTGTTGTTGTTGTTCAGTTGCACAGTCGAGTCCGACTCTTCGCGACCCCATGGACCAGATCCCGCCAGGCCCTCCTGTCTTCCGCTGTCCTCTGAAGTTTGCTCAATTTCATGTTCGTTGCATCGATGACACTGTCTAACCATCTCATCCTTTGCCGTCCCCGTCTTCTTTGACCTTCAATCTTTCCCAGCATCAGGGTCTTCTCCAGTGATTGCTCCCTTCTCATTTGGTGGCCAAAGTATTTGAGCTTCAGTTTCATTATCTGGCCTTCCAGGGAACAGTCAGGGTTGATTTCTTTTAGGATTGACTGATTTGATCTTCTTGCAGTCCAAGGGACTCTCAAGAGTCTTCTCCAGCACCATAGTTCAAAAGAATCTATTCTTCAGCGCTCGGCCTCATAGCCATACATGACTACTGGGAATACCATTGCTTTGACCATGCAGACTTTTGTTGGCAGGGAGATGTCTCTACTTTTTATCATGCTGTTTAGATTCGCCATCGCTTTCCTCCCAAGGAGCAGGCGTCTTTTAATTTCATGGCTGCAGTCACAGTCTGCGGTGATTTGGGATCCCAGGAACGTGAAGTCTGTCACTACTTCCACGACTTCCCCTTCTATTTGCCAAGGAGTGATGGGGCTGGATGCCATGATCTTAGTTTTTTTGATGTTGAACTTCAAGGCCACTTTTGCGCTCTCCTCTTTTACCCTGAGCAAGAGGCTCTTTAGGTCCTCTTCACTTTCTGCCATTAGAGTGGTATTGTCTGCATATCTGAGGTTGTTGATCTTTTCCCCAGCAATCTTAATTCCAGCTTGTGATTCATCCAGGCCAGCATTTCGCATGATGTACTCTGCATATATATTAAATAAGCAAGGTGACCAGGATAACAATTACTGGGGAACAAACAAAGATAGAATGTCTCTTGCTAATGTGTTTCCCAGAAGCACCTGGCTAGACGTGTGAAAACAGGATCCTGGACTAGTAAGTCCATTGGTTTATCCAGCCGGGCTCTTAGGTTATTAATTTGTAGCCAGCTAACATCTTGCCTTGCCTCTTGCTAATCATCTTGGACATCCATCTGCTCAGCACAAACCACTGGCTTCAAGTCTTTATTGCCTGCTGCCTCCAGAACATTCAAGCCCAAAAGAAAAGACCTCAGCAAGTCAACCAGTCAGGAAGCCCAGCCAGTTTCTTGTATTGTAGCTGGATCTCTAAGATCTTGACTGACATTCAGCCTGACATCAGCTGGAAGCATTATGTAAATCATCAGAGATCTCGGTAAGCCAGCCAGTCAGGGAGCCTTGCAAGCTTCTTCTATTGTTGCGAGACCTCTCAGATCTTTATCGACCATTCAGCCGGGCATTTGGCTGGGAGCATTATGTAAATCCATCGCACTCCTGTGACTTCCAGTCTCGGGACAATCTGTTGCAATCTGTAGCCAGCAAATCAGGGGAATGAGATTGTCCTGTCTGAAGGATATGTGTCCCTTGCCCACCATAATTGGGACACTGGGGAGGGAGAACGTTTTGATCTACTCACCAACAAAGTGGCAGATTTTTCCAAAATAGGGGAACATATCTGCCTCTGGAGAATCCGCAATAGGTATGTGAAGGAGGTCCTCACTATCTTCTGGGAAGCTAAGAAAGAGCAAAGAGAAAATCTGTTCAGGTGCTTGGGAAATCCAGGAAAGTGGTATTGAGCGTGTTTCAAACAATCACCAGGTCGGTAAGAAGATCAGGCAGATTCCAGCTGATAGGTTTGTGATAGCAAAGCTCTATTTGGCACGAAATAGAATAAATTACAGCTCCAAATATGACAAGGAAGAGACCACACCAGACAACAGGGAGTAAGATTTTTCCATTGGAACCACTGGATGTAGATAGACTTAAACTTCAGGCCTATTGACAGCCATCCTGGAGCACTGCGGCTTGAGGCAATGCCTTCCTAAAGGAAACCACAGCTTCTTAGTGCCCAAGCACCTTTATGATTAAGTGACTACATTTGTAAAGCCTAAACAAAAACTGGGTGCAGGTTATAGGACTGCAGAAATCTGACACAGAGCTAAAACAAAGAAGCTTCTAAACGCAACACATTAAATGCCGTTCTCCCGAGTCCTCGTCCCACACTCCTAACCACTCCACCACACCAACCAAGGGCTAAAACAACAGCATTGTATGCACTAGAGAAAGGTTTACGGCAGCTGGCTCCTTTGCTGTGGATGCGTGGGCCAATACACATTTTTATTATGGACGAGTAACTTTTCTGGGCTCTATTGCAAGGCTGGAGGAGCAGCCCCGTTCAGTGCTGCTATCACCTTGGACCAGGGGTGTCAAACATAAGGCCTGGGAGCTCGAACCAGCCCATCCGGAAGAAGAGGAGAAGAAGAGATTGGATTTATCCCCCGCCCTTCACTACCCAAAGGAGCCTCAGAGCAGCTTACAAACTCCTTTCCCTTCCCCTCCCCACAACAGACACCCTGTGAGGGAGGTGGGGCTGAGAGAGCTCTGACAGAAACAGCTCTTTTTCAAGGACAGCTCTTATTAGAACTATGGCTTTCCCAAGGTCATCCAGCAGGTGCAAGTGGAGGAGTGGGGAATCAAACCCGGTTCTCCCAGATTACAGTCCGCGCGTCTAACCACTACACCAAACTGGCTCTCCGGGGCTCTTATGTGGCCCAAGAGCAACTGGTGCGAGGGAGGGAACAGGAGGCTGTTTGGTTGGAAGTGGAGCCACTCCAATTGTGGCTTCAGCACGGTGGAACAACCTCGTCTGCACCAGTCAAGCAGAACCCCTTCACTTCAGGAATAGCCTCACTGGAAAGTTGGGAGCCACCGCAGTCACATTCATACCTTTCCACTCGGCCTGCAGCTCCAGGGATGCTGTCCCGGATGGCCGCAGGGATCAGCGTTCACACATGGGGGGGTGCAGATGATCCTCTGTTGGGGCCTGCTGGCAACCAGCTCTGCTGCCATATTACTGCCCCTCCCCCATGCAGCAGCTGGGCTTTGGCCCATGGGGGGCATTCTTTGGCAGTTTCTTCCACACATCACAGGCCTAGTCCTGCTTAGGGTTGCCAAATCGTTCTTACCTTGCGGCGGGGGGCTCCCGTTCAGCGTCTTGAGCGCGCACGCGCGCCGCATGCACATCACCCAGATGTGACGTGATGACGCCGGGCACGCTGGGGGCGGGGCCACAGCCATTTGAGGGGAAAACTCTATGTTTTCCCCTCAAATGGCTGTGGCCCCGCCCCCAGCGTGCCCGGCGTCATCACGTCACATCCGGGTGACGTGCACGCCGGGGTGGGGTTTCCCCCGGGGCCCGATTCCGTGGCGGCGGAAATCGGGCCTCCAAAGCAGGGGGAAATCCACCCCCCGGGGGGAATTGGCAGCCCTAGTCCTGCTACCGATCACATGACTTGGTGGCCAGGCCTCCCCGCCCCGTAGACCATCCGGCACACAGCCCGTCCCGACAAAGTGACATTTACGTCAGATCCAGCCCTCATAACAAATGAGTTCGACGCCTCTGCCTCAGACCACGCGACTCACACTAAGTCCTTCTCCTCGGAGATGTTGATATGGGCTATGATTTTCAGGTCCTTCTTGTAGCTTCCGATCGCCGGCTTGCCTGTAATCTCCCATGTACAGCTTCTTCGGAATGATCTCAACTGGGTAAGGCAGCAATTCCTCTAGTTCCTGTGGAAGAATCAAAAGGTACAATGAAGGGCACACTTCTGAAATCGGAAGCCCGCCAAATCAATCAAAGTTCAAGTTCTGGGCTGGGTCGGAGGGCTTAAAAGACTTGTGTACAATCCACTCAGAAGCTTTAAAGTTGCTTAAACGGGCGCTTACTTTTCCTGTTGCAGTCAACCAGGCTGCTTATGTGGGGTTGGACCGTGGTCCCAGGGCAGCCTGGCATCCTAACATTTTAAGACTGTGGGGCCTCCTTGACTGCTACAGCCCACTGTTAATAAAATGGACCCGAGCAACCTCAATAGTAAATGATATTTAGGGGAACAGCAATACAATAGACATATAAGAACAGATATAAATTGCTGCAAAGTTCACACATTACAATAGGGAGAACAATAAATTGTCGTCCGAAATTTAGACTTGTTAAGCTGTGAGCTGTTGAAGCCTTGCTGGATAAGATTGATATCACTACTGAATGTAAAAAAGACAGCCTGAGAACTGAATTCTGGTTGATAAAGAGTTCTCGAAACGAACAACCACTCGAGATGTTCGTCTCTCTGCATTAGTTGATGTCATCTTTGGTTCATGACGTCTTGTGCTCTGTAGAGCAAAAGAATTAAAACATCACGAAGCGTCATTGTTGTCACGTTTATTAGTGTCTATCTATTGCAATATGTGAACTTTGCAGCAATTTATATCTGTTCTTATATGATGAAATGGACCCAACAGCATGCAAGCAGGGGAAAGGGGCGGTCACTCAGAGGCACAGTTTGACGGCAGAGGGCTGAGGCTCAAGCTGTGATGGTGGAAGGTGTGAGGCTCATCACCGGTGGAAGAACCGTAAGACCACAGATCTTGGGGGAAACCATCCACGGTTGTACAGCCACTGCCAGTCAGAGGAAACAATATGGAGCAGGAGCTTCTTTGCATATTAGGCCACACACCCCTAGTGTAGCCAATCCTCCAAGAGCTTACAGAGCTCTTCTTACTGGGGCTACTGCAAGCTCTTGGAGGATTGGCTACACTAGGGGTGTGTGGCCTAATATGCAAAGGAGCTCCTGCTACCAGTAGAGCCCTGAATAAAACAGATTAGAGGAGGAGGAGGAGGAGGAGATTTATACCCCACCCTTCACTCGGAGTCTCAGAGCGGCTTCCAATCTCCTTCCGTTCCTCTTCCCATGACAGACCCCGCTGTGAGGTAGGTGGGGCTGAGAGAACTCTGAGAACTGCTCTTGAGAGAATTGCTCTGAGAGAACTTGTGCCTGACCCAAGGTCACCCAGAGAAGAAAAAGAGTTGGTTTTATACCCCGCCCTTCACTACCCAAAGGAATCTCGGAGCGGCTTACAAATCACCTTCCCTTCCTCTCCCCACAACAGGCACCCTGTGAGGTAGGTGGGGCTGAGAGAGTTCTGAGAGGACTGTGACTGACTCAAGGTCACCCAGCTGGCTGCATGGGTAGGAGGAGAAGGGAATCATTATCAAACCCAGTTCTCCAGATTAGAGTCCACCGCTCTTAACCACTACACCAGAGGATCATAAAAAAAGAAGAAGAAGAGATTGGATTTATACCCCGCCCTTCACTACTCAAAGGTGTCTCAGAGCGGCTTACAAACTCCTTTCTCTTCCCTTCCCCACAACAGGCACCCTGTGAGGTAGGTGGGGCTGGGAGAGCTCTGACAGAAACTGCTCTTTTTCGAGGACAGCTCTTATCAGAACTATGGCTTGCCCAAGGTCATCCAGCCAGGTGCAAGTGGAGGAGTGGGGAATCAAACCCGGTTCTCCCAGATTAGAGTCCGCGCACTTAACCATTACACCAAAAGGGAGACAATGGGACTTTCTTGCCTAACCTTTTATTGGGAAGAGCTCTGGCCCAGCAGTAATGATCCCTGTGAGGATCCAGTTAAAGAATCTCAGGTAGCAAAGCGCTGGGGGAAGTCCTTTCTCTGCCTGAGACCCTGGAGAGCTGCTTGCCATTTAGAAGAGAAAGAACAAGACCGGGGGCCAATGATCTGAATCAGCAAAAAGCAGTCTCAGGCATAGACGGGGCTGTTGTTCGGGGTTTCAAAGGAACCCACCTGAGGGCAAGCGTGGTCTCAAATGGGATACATCTTGCATATATGAAACTGGCCTTGTACCACGGCAGTGTTCCCTCTAAGCTGAGTTAGTGTGAGCTAGCTCACAGTTTTTTAGCCTCTGGCTCACACATTTTTGTCTTCGCTCCGGAAGGGTGGCTCCAGAGCAAACCAATTCATGCAGTAGCCAAATCACCTGCTCACAGCTTTAATGCCAATCGCTCACAAAGTAGAATTTTTGCTCGCAGGACTCCATAGCTTAGAGGGAGCACTGGTCCGCGTAGTTCAGTTCTGTCTACTGTGGCTGGTGGCAGCTCTTCTGCAATGAAGGATCGTTCTGCACACCCTGGGAACTGAAACTAGGACCCTCAACATGGAAAGCAGGCAATCTGCACTGAGTCGTCACGTAATGGGAAAGGAATCCAGAGTCCCTCTTGAGACCTTACTTCATGTAAGTAAACATTTGCATGGCCTATCTCGCTCTGCCGCCTCACCTTAATTCATTTCTTTGGAGACAACCTCCATGGAAGTCTAAAAGTGCATTCACCCACAACTCTGTTGGTATCCTTTTCATCTATATTTACACCACCTCTCATCAACGGAGACCCAAAGCAGCTTACAACATCGTTCTTCCTTCCTCCATTTTATAATAGTGAGGTAGGCTGGCCCCGGCTCCATGGCAAGCGGAGATCCGAACCTGGGTCTCCCAGATCCTACTCTGACACTTTACCCACCACACCACGCTGGGTCTCAGCTAGAGATGTAAAATTTCTGGAAATTTTGAAGCTCGGGAAAAAACCCGGGTTTTTTCTGTTTTTTCCGGGAAAAAACGGAAATTTTTGGAAAAATTGAAAAAAATGCTACCTTGGCATTTCTTTTGTCTTTTCTAGATTGAAAGTCATTCTGTTACTTTAGGAACATAAAATATGACTATGGACATTTTTACTTGGCATTAAATTATCACAACTAGCGTATTATAGTGTATCCAAACAATTATTACAAACAGAATACCCACCCACATGCAAAAACAAAACTGAAACTTTTTTATTTTCTTCTGACAATCGCACCTCCTAAAGGAAGAAATGCATCTTGTTCTTGCATTGGAGAGTTCAGTTTGTGACCTAGGACTTGCTTGTCCTCAGTGCACAGAAATTAGATCAATCTGATATATGAGAAATGATTTGGAAAAT
Organism: Gekko japonicus; assembly: GCF_001447785.1. Taxonomy (NCBI): domain Eukaryota; kingdom Metazoa; phylum Chordata; class Lepidosauria; order Squamata; family Gekkonidae; genus Gekko; species Gekko japonicus. The sequence continues at coordinate 3,256,788 of NW_015164181.1, read as the reverse complement.
ATTTGAACACCTTATCTTAAAATATTTTATTCATCATGTTAAAATAAAATGTTCCATAATCATTTTTTTTCTTTTCTTTTTTCAATTTTTCCAATTTTTCAGAAAAAAACAAAAAGGCTTCAGGAAAACCCCCGTTTTTTCCCCGAATTTTTCCGGGTTTTTTTCCGGGCCTTCACATCTCTAGTCTCAGTTGTCCTTTAAAAGTCGCTATAAAACCCAACTTCTGCTCAGCAGCAGATTTTTGTCTGGGCAGTTTGAGCTTAAGAGCTGAAACTTTCCTGCATGCAGTCTCCTAGTTAGGGAAGAGGGCGTCGGCACACATCCCCCGCGTGAGTATGAGCATCAGGATCGATTAAGCAACACAAGCACACCGAGGCTCATTTGCATGCTTAATCCGACTTGTCCGGCACAGGATTCGGATTCCTTCCCCCTCACCCCCAGCAGGGCCCCAGGCTCAAGCAGATAATCAATCTGCGGGTGTGTGAGGAATGTAGGCTACTTTTTAAAAAAATGTTAAGAGTGACACAAGCAAAAAGTGATCAAAGAAGCTGCAGCCGAGAGCAACATATTGATTGGATGTGATTTCTAGAGCAGCCTTGCCCAGCTTTGAGATTGCAGGGTTGTCCCTCCAGAAGTCTGGGGAGGGAGGATGGTGCACGAACTGGCAGCAGCTGCGTGGGAAACAGGGACGGCATCTAGAGCATGATGGAGACAGCACCTGTACTGCAACCGTCCCCATTACCAGGGATGGTGCCTACTTTCTGGCCTCCGCCCCAATCAATCACTGTTCCTATTTCATCCTGATTTATTCATTGGCTATAGAAGGATGTCTGCGGAGGGTTGGCAACCCTTGGCTAGCTACCAGTGGGAGCCCTACTGGGCTCTGGGGAGGAAGTGGGAAAAACAGGAAGTGACATCACCAAATTCCCGTACCGTGGCTGGAAGTGACCTCATGCATTGTGTGACACTATTTTCCCTTCCCGCTGCTCACTCACGCTGAAAGCGAGTAACTAGCATCCCTATGACCAGTCATAATTGTTGCGAGAACTACTGGCGTTCTCATTCTTCAGTGTCCTGGTTCTTTCCCCGTGTCTCTAGGTGAGCAAAGGGTGGCCACGGGGGGCACATGTATCCGGCCCTCAGAAACACCTGCCGGACTATAGCACTGACCAGTGGGCAGATACTCTGGAAGAACGGATACATGGTATGCCAGCTGAACGTCGCGAAGAATAGCAAAGCAGGACAGAGGGCTGCATCTGGGTCTCTGCCATACCAGGAGCACGGTGCAAGGGGAGAGTGGCCTAAGCCTCCCCGTCATACAATTTTCCCAATGTGAAACGGCCTTGAGGAGCCACTATTAACCCTACTGGGCATACGTATGTACTTACGATTGCCAGGTCTGACTCAAGAAATATCTGGGGACTTTGGGGGTGGAGCCAGAAGCCGGGATGTGACATCACTTTTGTGATTTGCTAGGTTTGCCACGTGAGGCCGACGAGCCAGAAGGGAGTTCTGGACATCACATTTAAAGGGACCCCATTCCTTTTAAATGCTTTCCCTCCGTTGGAAATAACTGAGGATGGGGGCACCTTCTTTTGGGGCTCACAGAACTGGATCCCCCAGGTCCAATCTTTTTGAAACTTGGGGTTTTTTTCAGGAGAGACACCACCAACTAGGCTGAAAATCTGGTGCCTCTACCCAGGGGTCGTTTCGTAGAAAAAGAGCTAGGGGAACTCATTAGCATATGCCACACCCCCTGACATCAGGGGCCCGGCGGTGGACCTGCAAGGCCGGCGGGAGTGCAAGGAAGCCCCGCCAAGGCCCTCCCAGGCAGGCAGGGGTGGGGAGAGGCGGGGAGGAAGCAACTTACCCTCCCTCTTCTCCTGCCTCCGCCTGGCTGAATGAGGGCTGGAAGCGGGGCGGCCGCAAGCAGGGGGCGGGGCTTCGACGTGTGCCCCGCCCGGGAGAACTGCGATCCCCCGCAATCCCCCCCGAAATGACCTCTGCCTCTACCTCAAAAAACAGCCCCCCCCCCCGAGCCCCAGATACCCATGGATCGATTCTCCATTATGCCCTATGGGGACTGGTTTGCATAGAGTATAATGGAGCGCCATCCCCCCCCCCACTTTCTGAAGTGGGAGGAGGGGCTCCAAACCAGTGGATCCCCTGCCCCCAACTGGGGATTGGTGACCCTATATGTACTGAAGGCTATATATCTCATTATCTGGCAACCACAGCCTGTGAATCAGCCTTTGGACTAACAAGTGTGTCCCCTGTTTTCATCCCCAAAACACTGTACAGGATTGCCAGTACATCTCACCCCGCACTTGAAACAAGCATTCATTTTGCTTCTCTCTGCCTCTATGCACATACATACACACCTCCTGGCTATGAACCCAGCATGGAGTTTCACCACATACACGGACAGGCTTATTAAAACCATGTTTTCCATACTTCTGGCAATGTTTAGCTTTTTATTCCATTTCTTTTAAACCACGCTGTTATTTGAATTTGCAATGCCGCTCACAGCAATGGGTGTGCGTACGCTCAAGTAGCTTTGGGACGGTCACAAGGACCACCCAATCAATACTCAGCAAAACCAGGTGGGGCGACAGTGACTTTGTGATGAACACAAGGGCCAGCCAATCAATAGCCAGCTCAACTGGTTGAGTAGTTTCATGACTCTCACGATGCCCGGCCCATCGGCATCCTGAACTATCAGATTCTCCTGGGCCTGATTCATTCGGGAACTCTGTATGTCCCACCAAGGGCTGCAAAAAGCACAAGTTCCCCCAACGTGGCACAAACATAAACAAATGTAAAATAGATGACAGCATTCCAGCAGAACAAAGAAAAAGACTCTACAAATCCCTTTGTCTGAGTGAGACACGGAAGCAACATTCTTTCCCTCTCACCTGAGGCATCCAGAATACCTTCTCAGTCCTCAGGAAATGGTAACAGGCGGTGAAGCGCTCATACCCGCCTCTCAGGACCTGGACAGGGAAGCGGGTATACCGCTGCATGACTCTGGCGCAGCGTGCGGCAGATCCGTGTTTGGCATCTGCAGACAGAAGCAAACGAGCGGCGGTTGCAATGGGTGCCCCTTGCCGGCACCCTCCCTGAACGGGCTATTTCCTCCTAGGTTTCCCCTAGGACAGTGATGGCGAACCTTTTAGAGACCGAGTGCCCAAACTGCGACCCAAAACCCACTTATTTATCGCAAAGTGCCAACACGGCAATTTAACCTGAATACTGAGGTTTTACTTTAGAAAAAACAACTCACACATTAGCTTAAGATGATCCAAACAAAGGAAGGAAAGCAATCCCAAATGCTTTCATTTACTTAAAATGATTTGGCAGAGAATTCGACACTTTAATGATGGTCTGGGCCTGTTTGGGGTGATGGCACGCATGCCCACAGAGAGGGCTCTGAGTGCCACCTCTGGCTCCCGTGCCATAGGTTCGCCACCACTGTTCTAGGACCCTGGAGAGCAGAGGTCAGGCTTTAGCACTTTGGCCGCCCTGGTCTCTTCAACATCCCTCTCAGCTTTTCCACGCTTGAGAGATAAACCAGGAGTCGCATTCCACCTGGAGGATGATTAAGAGCCAGTGCTTGCCACAAGGCTGGCTGTAGGATTCTATGAGATACCGAGTGTCCAGGGGCCATTCTCTCCCCACTACATGTTTGGAGGTTTTAATGACTATATCATGTTTTTAATGCTCTACTTGTGTTAATTAATTATGTTCATGTTTGTTGTACCCCGCTCTGAGCTCGCTGTGCAGGGAGAGCGGGCTAGAAATTAAATAAACAAACAAACAAATAAATAATACTTGGCCTCCTCACACAACTGTGACAAATAGCACCCCTCAAAGTAATTTTCGGTCACAACATGTATCCATTACAGTTGCCTGTGCCACAGATTACCCCTGTAAATGCCTTCCCTATGTGACCCTTTCCCTAGCATCTGGAGCTCTGTCTCAAACCCTCCTTTGAATCTAGTTATATTGGCTTCCCTGCTTCACCCTGCTCTCTCCTGTTATACTATCCGATCAGAGATTACCGGTAGTGATTTTCGCCCACTACCCAGTATCTGGTCCACTGTGGGCACACTTCTATGTAGACCTTACAGGAGCATTGTGCACCTATGCCTGATTGCCATCTGGTATGTTGTATTATTTGTTTGTTTCATATAACTTAATTGGAAGAATGTTTTAACTATTTTAATTGTTTTATCCAGGGCTCTTTTTGTAGAAAAAGCCCAGCAGGAACTCATTAGCATAATAGGCCACACCCAACAGCAGAAACTCACTAGGATTGGCTACATTAGGGGTGTGTGGCCTAACATGCAAAGGAGTTCCTGCTACAAAAAAAGCCCTGGGTTTTGACAACAAACAAGGTAAACAGAATAAGAAGGGAAAGGTGGGTGTGGCTGGATGACCACACTTCTGGTAACATGGGGGTGCGGCCTAATGTGCTACTGAGCTGTGCTGTCAGGGTGTGGCCTAATATGCTAATGAGTTTCTGCTGGGCGTGGCCAACTCAGGAGCCAGCCGGAACACCGTTCCTGCCCAAAAAGAGCCCTGGTTTTATCCATTTGTTGTAACCAGCCCTGAGCCCTGCGTTGTGTGGGAGAGCGGGAAAGTAATCCAATTAATTAACAATTATTTTTTAAAAGTCTCTTCTCCCCCTGCTGTGCCGCAGTCCTGATCGAAACTGGACTACAAGCATGGACGGCTTCAAGACGGAAATGGATAAGCATATGGAGCAGAGGTCCACCAGTGGCTATTAGCCACAAGGTATAGATAGGGACTCTCAGTCTGGGGCAAGTGACACCCTGTATTCTTGATGTTCGGGGGGAGGGAATAACAGTGGGAGGGCTTCTGGTGTCCTGGCCCCACTGGTGGACCTCCTGATAGCACCTGGCATTTTTGGCCACTGTGTGACACAGAGTGTTGGACTGGATGGGCCACTGGCCCGATCCAGCATTGGCTTCTCTTATGTTCTTATGCTCTTATGGACTCCTGTGCACTTGGGAATTCAGTGGGAATGTTTGCGTGTGAGAGCATGGGAGTTGGGATGGGGGAACCCAGACACGCCCCGTCTGATTTGGACCACAGGCTCTGTAACAACTCTCAGCCTGACACCGCAGCAAATGAAACAAAACTCTCAACTTACTAAATTTAGGTGACAGTTTGCGTTTCTGAAGCAAGGCTTCTGGATCCCCTTCGCAGTCTAAGTGGGGGGGGGGAAAAAGATTAGTTAGGAATTGACTGGAAGGATCTGCTGCTAGCCCGCGCAGAGGAAGACACCACCTTCCTCTCGTAACTATGTGCTGAGAGGAAGAGGAACAAGAGGAGGCGAGATCACTCAGTAGCAAAGAAGATCCTCTTCCAGCACAGACTGGTTCAGAAATCCTTTTCCTACCAAAACTTTCCTGCTCTTTCTCCCTCTTCCCTGAGTCCAGCACAATCTGAATGGAGGAATGATTTTATTTATGGCGAAAGCCAGCACTTTTAAAACAGACAAAATCAAAGTAGGTTAAACAAGAAAACCAATAAAACAGTTATAAAAATATAAAATAATAAAATTTAACATGCAGGTATGAGGACATGAAGGAGCTGCGGTGGCTCAAGTGGTTAAGACGCTGAACTGCAGGCTGTGGAAGGTCGGTAGCTCAGCAGTTCGAGACTCGGGTGCTGCATGACGGAGTGAGCTCCCGTCTCTAGTTCCAGCTCCTGCCAACCTAGCAGTTCGAAAGCAAGAAATTGCAAGTAGATAAATAGGTACCACTTCGGTGGGAAGGTAACAGCGTTCCGTGCGCCTTGGTGTTTAGTCATGCCGGCCACATGAGCACGGAAACGTCTTCGGACAGCGCTGGCTCTTCGGCTTTGAAATGGAGATGTGCACCGCAACCCTAGAGTCAGATTCGACTGGCTTTCGAGCAAGGGTACCTTTACCTTATGAGGACATGGCAATTATGACGGACATAGCCATTGTAACATACATATAAAATAGCTAAAAGCCAAACATTTACTTGGCGGAGCTGCTAATAACCTTTTGGTTCTTAAGGCAAGCCAACCAAATTTGGCTAATTTAAGTATAACCTCAGGGTGCCTATAATTCAGAAAATTCTTCAGGAGTTGCATTTTTTGACTGGAAGTGAGAGGAATAGTTGTGGAAAACGGAAGGGTATCAGGATACTTGTTATACGCCTTGCAATCATATATGACCAGGGGTCATTTCGTAGAAAAAGAGGTGCAGGAGCTCATTAGCATGACTCATTAGCATAACATATTTGCATATGCCACACCCCCGACATCACTGGAAGTGTGTCAGAAGGCAACACCCACCACTCAGGCTCCACTGGACAGTTTTGGATTGCTAGCTATTGGGGGGGGGGGGGATGGCGGATCTGGGCCTTGTCTGTCCTTGCAGAGGAGGGAGAGCTTGTACCTGAATAAAACCTGGTCTTAAAGGTGCCACTGGACTGTTTTGGACTGGGGGGGAGCGGGGCTCTGCAACTTACCTGGCTGCTTCTTGCTCTGACTAAGGGCTGCTGGGAGCAGGGGGTGGGGCTTGTTGCATGTGCCCGCCCCCTGGGCTCTTTACTGCCAGAGCTCCGCTCCTGTGTGCTCCTGCAGGAAATGACCCCTGTATATGACATGCATTAAGGTTTCCGTGCCTTCATTACAACAAGGGCATAATCTGGCTTGACCTTCATCAACGTCTGACCACCCTCCCTAGTCCTCCACCTATGCAAAAGTTCCCCTTTGCCCTCTCTTTCCCCACAACCTGGCCCATCTGCCTCCCAACTCTTGTCCTTCAATGCTTTTTTGTGTGCACCTTAACTACCATCATGGTACCATCATAATTCAGCCTCCTCCCCCTTTCTGGCACAGGACTGATATATTCCAGGCTTGCAGGTCAGTGGGTTTCATGCCACTGCTGGGGGTTAATGGAAGGCTCCAGGTCTGCAGAGGCTGTAGATCTAGTCCAGCATCCTACAACAGCCAAACAAGCTGCCTTGGAAATCCAGAAAACCTCCCCCCCCCAGCCCCAAATGCTGCCGAGATCAACTGGGATTGCACTTTCTGTGTCGCGCCCTGTCCGCCCCCGGCAGCCACTGCCCACATTCTCCACCACGTTGTCATGCCCCATCTGCCCCCCCAGGGGAAAGGCCACCTTTACTGTAGCACTCCTGATGTTGGGTCGCACCCCCTCACCTGGCTCCCCCCCCCCCCGCCGGAACACCTTCTGCCACAACGTGGGCGTCCGGCATGTGTTTTTTTAAACAAATATTTTATTTTTTATAAAACATTGCAACGACCAAACACACAAATATATAACACGCAAAGACATAAATGTATGTATGGGATGTGTGTGTTCAGCTACATTATCAGTTTACATGCTTGAATACTTCACACCAGGGCTATTTTTGTAGAAAAAGCCCAGCAGGAACTCGTTAGCATAATAGGCCATACCCAACAGCAGGAACTCATTAGCATATTAGGCCACACCGACAGCACAGCTCATTTGCATATTAGGCCATACCCCCGTGTTACCCGGTATGGTCATCCAGCCACACCCACCTATTGCTTCTTATTCTCTTTACCTTGTTTGTTGTCAAAACCCAGGGCTTTTTGCATGTTAGGCCACACACCCCTAATTGTAGCCAATCCTAATGAGTTTCTGCTGTTGAGTGTGGCCTATTATGCTAATGAGTTCCTGCTGGGCGTGGCCAGCTTGGGAGCCAGCTGGAACTCCGTTCCTGTGCGTTCCTGCCCCAAAATAGCCCTGCTTCACACCATATTTGTTTTCCATGTTCCACCTTATGTTCTTAGAAAGTTCTTCTGCATACTTTTAAGTATCGGTTTTTATAATCTATGAAAGGTTGTATGTCTGTATACTTCATCTATTATATTCTTCAGTTCATTTCAAAATCTAAAACCATGTGATTTCACACATACACAAGCATTTACATAGGTATCTAAAGAATAGGGGATTTCATTACCTCGTCAGATTACCTATTTAAATACCTCAACATTTGTTTTTCAAATTTCACCTTATATTCTTTGAGTCCAGCGTTTTTCATCTTCACTAGAGCCTCCTTTTACCCCGCCTCCTCCCTCTTGTGGACCTGACTGACCCTCCCTCAGTGGAGCTGGCCCCTGCCCATCACCGGAAGCTGGGCACCAGTGGGCCACAGAAGTGATTGGTGGGGCTGTGGCCAGTGGGACTGTAGTGTGTTCTCTTCTCACAGCCCTGCTGCTGCCCCCAGGCATTATCCATGCAAAGCCGTGCCTTCTCCTCCATATGAAAAAGTAACACAACAGGGAAAAGGCTAGACTAGAACCTTGATAAGCTAGTTTTCTGTGTGCTTGCGATTTCCCCCCCACCATTCACATGAGCTCCTACCTACGATCTGAAGAGGGACAGCCCAGGAAAACTCTTCCTGCCTCCTCAGTGAGAACTAGCTTCGTGTGGAATCTTGTGTGAACCAGGCCTATCACACAGAAGCAGCTGGCCTGCTTAACAACAATAAGAACGGCAGGGGCAGGAATACCTTTCAGTTCTTCATCCAGTTCTGGTAAGTCATAATCCATGTCAAAAGCAGCTTCCAGGGAATCCGTTCTGCCATCGTACACGATGCAGTATTGGACGCACTCCAAGTCGATGGACTGCGGAGGGGTGTATTTGCCTAACAGATTCTTTAAAGCACAAACACAAGAAACCAGAGTATTAAGTACTGTGTGCTAAGATATTTTGGGTCCCCATTGGGTGGAAAAGTTGTGTATACAAGAATTAAAATAAAATAACAGAGCAGAAGTCTAGTCAAACAGGGGCCCAGACTGATCTTTAATTTAGCAGGAATTTTAATTTAGCAGGAATTTGGGGGCCTGGCATCACCAAGAGGTGTTGAGACCCCGACCGTAGTGCCCTTAATTATAATTATATAGCTCTGTTTTTATCAAATTCTGTTTCAATTGTTTTATATTTTGTGTGAGCCGCCCTGAGCCTGCCTTGGCAGGGAGGGCAGGATATAAATTAAATTAATAAATAAAAAATCTTACCCCACAGCCCCCCCAAGCCTTGCCTCACAGCAGTGCCGGTGCCAGCTTAGCTGAAAAGCACGTACTGAAAGATTCCAGCCAAACCACAGATAACCCAAACTGATGGCCAACATGTCCAAAAACACAACTCACCTGTTTCACTCTTAGGGCTGTTATCAGGTGGCTTTCGTAGTACTCCCGCTTAGTACGAGCATCTGAGAATTAACAGCATACAAGCAAAAAGGCAGACAGGTCAATGGATCAATCCCCTGAAGCAAGGATGCATAACTAACTGAAGGTGCCTAGACAGAACCTGCGTCCCATCCCGATTCCTCTTAGTCCTTTTCTCTTCCTATGCCAGGCTGGGAGCAACAGGTGAGTCTCTCCCATCAAGATTATTATTTTTTAAACCTGAATTGTTGGCAGTACTGATGGGCCTTGAACTCCTAATCAAAAGGTGTGCCCAAAAAGTAAATTCTGCAAATATACATAAAATGGACAGCTCTACTGATATAGCAAGACACCTCTAGTCTAAAAAGTAAGCCTTTTTCAGTATAACAGTGAAATATGCCTTTACATTTTTTACTTGTGTGTGTGTGTGTGATGGATGTTGGATTTTGGGGGGATGCTGTGTGATATTGCTATGGACCCATGCCCCTTATGGATCTGATAGCTTAAAGTGGCACCCCTTGAACTGGGCCTGGAAATTCACTGGTAAGCAGTGGAGCCTGTAGAATACTGGTCCGGGGTGTTCTCTATAGCTAATACAAAAGCTGGTCTACCATATTCAAAATCTTTTGAAATTTCCAAACTGCCTTTATTGCAGTTTGGAAATTTCAGCTGCCTCCTGAAAGCCAGTGTGGGGCAATGGTTAGAGCATCAGACTAGGGTGTGGGAAGCCCTGATTCAAATACCAACTCTGCTTACGAAAGCTTGCCGGGCGACCATGGACCAGTAACTCTCCCTCAGCCTCACCTACCTCATAGGGCTGATGTATGCTGCTTTGGGTCCCCATTGTGGGTGAGAGCAGGGCATAAATATATAAAGAAACAACAATAAAGAAAACCGATTGCAGGGGGTTGGACTAGATGACCCTGGAGATCCCTTCCAACTCTATGATTCTATGATACAAGGCAACAATTAGGTGCATTGCGGTAAACTGGTCTGAAAACTTTTTTAAAAAAAATAACTGTACACACATTTAGTAAAGAAAGTAATTTATAAGCAGAGACAAACCAGACAAAGGACTAATTTGTTTTTCGTAGCGCACCAGCAGATCTCTCCCAACACATATTTGAGGAATTTCTGGCATGGAGTACAAAACCCTTGAGGCTTTGGCCGTAGCGGAAGAAGCCAGCTCGGTGGGCCTATAAATGGCATTGTCGGAGTGCCTGCACGGGATTATCGACAAGTATACAGGGTGACTGACACACACGAGTGGGAGAAGACAGGGTCAGCCAGCTCTTTCCTGAGCATTCCTCCACCCTCTTGATAAGTCACGATTCCTGTCCCAGGATTTCCTCTCCGATAAAATCAGGAAATCAGTGTTGCCATGTTGGCCCCAGGCAATGAGCAGCTCCTGGACCTGTGTACAAATGCCAAGGCTCAGGCGCAGACTCAGTGAAGGGAGAGATCATGTCGCGCAGTGGTTAGAGTGCTAAACCGGGGAAACCCATCTTAAAATCCATGCTCAGCCAGGCTGCCTGGGTGATCTTGGGCACGTGGCTCTCTCTTGGACACTAACCTAGTGTGCAAGGTTGTTGCTCACAAACAATACCTTTTAATACCCCCAGTTCTCACACCTGTCACTGCCTGAGCTCCCCTTTTACATATTGTTTGGTGTAGTGGTGAAAACTGTCGGACTAGGATCTGGGGGACCCTGGTTTGAATCCTGACTCTGCCATGGAAGCTGGCTGGGGGACATTAGGCCAGTCACGGCCAGCTGAACCTACCTCACAGGGTTGACGTGAGGGTAAAACTGAGAAGAGAATAAAATAAATCGCCTTGGGTCCCCGTTGTCGAGAAAGGCAGGGTTAGAGTTCCTTGATGCAGGAAACTGCCATTGGGGCGTCCTGCAACAACTGTAATGTGCGGGACTGCCCGGAAAGCTAGGGAGTTACTAGCTGCTTGAAATGTAGCTTCAGCTAGGAAGTTACTCCACAGCCTTGGGCACTGTCTCTGTCAGCCCCCCCCCCCATAAATCCATGGTCTTCCACAGTGTAAGCCTGTTTGGGTCCCCATTGAAAAGAAAGGCGGGGTATAAAAAGCCAGAGGGCTCGTTTTATCATATGTGGTGGACATATGAAAAAGCAAAAATGTTTTGGGCTGAGATACATGCAGAAATGGAAAAAATTGTGAAATGTAAATTTAGGAAAGAACCGGAAATATTACTTTTAGGACTTAAGATGGAAGAAGTTAATATGGCAAAAAGGACATTGATGTGGTATATGATCACAACTGCCAGAATGACATACGCTCAATGTTGGAAACAAGACAAGGTCCCTGAAATTGGGGATTGGATAAAAAAACTACTTTTCATGGTTGAAATGGATAAAATGACAAGGAAACTTAATAATTTGGAAGCAAAAGAATTTTTTGCAGACTGGAAAGACTTTAAAGAATATTAGGAGAAATACTGGGATGTAAAGGACAATCTGTTATGCTTTGATAATTATTGAATAGTAAAGGATAGTTGAAAGAAAAGATAAATGTATAAGAATAACAGTTGAAAGATAAGTTACCTATAGATGTGAATAGTGAAAAAGGGAGGTATGAAGAGAATCTAAGAATTGGGCTGGAGGTTGGAGCACTGTGGGAAGCCGAAAAAGGGGGGGGGAGAGGAGGAAAGGATGTATAACAATATAAGCTTTGATATATGTTTGACTTTTTAATTATATCCTAATAAATTGTTTTTGGGGCGGAAAAAAAGAAGAAAGGCGGGGTATAACTTAAAATAAAGCCTCTGCTCTGACTTCTGCATGTCACAGCATTTCCCTCTCCCAGCGATTTCAAAGCAAGAAGGGTGGTTTTTTCCCCTCTTTAAGTTAAAGATATGCTTGGCAAAACCATAATTGTCCTATAATACGTTATCAACAGATCGGAACATACCGCAGGAGCTGCAGGGCGTAAGCTGACAGGTTAGGCACCGCATGGCACCTGCTTGTTTGTGTGAGCACATGCGCGCACACTAGAGACAAGAGGCAGCCATCCGCCCACTCACGGATGTCACTTCTGGAGCACCTGGGGAGAGGGCTAAACCACAAAGAATGACAAGGCAGCCGGTGTGCTCACAGCATTTCAACGAGGCACCTCCAAAAGGGGAGAAAACAGTAACAACACACAGACACTGGTTTACTATGGAAAACAGGGAAGGTCCCTGGTAACTAGAGACAGCTGGAATGTGTGAGAACATGTACACCACCCTGATGTGACAGATAGATATCTGGATTGTGTGTCATGTTTATTCTTTGGGGACAGCTGTGCCTAGTCACATGGAATACAGCTGTTAATGTGGAATGGGCAAGGCTGAAGCCCGGGTGAGGCCGGTGAGGCTGCTACCCCATGGGGAGCACAGGCCTGACCCACTTGAAGATTTAAAAACAAAAACCAGGCTTTGCCATTGGTGATGCGACCGCTTTTGTTTAAAACTTTAGAGGTTGGTTTGAGAATAAGATTTCTTTTTTTAAAACCATCCACAAAGGCCAGTGCCTCCACCCCCCCTTTCCCCAGAAGTGGCAGTGTTCTGGTGACAATGCGCAAATAGGCCCCCCCCGCCCCCCCCCCCCCCCCCGATTCCCACTGGTGCAGGGTGGGCTTTGCAAGATCATAATCACTTGTATGCAAAAATTACTGTGAAAATCCTCATCTCCACTGCTGCTCTGGAAAAAAAAGGGGGGGGTCAGTGGTAACAAGGCAGTAATTATAATGTATTTGCCACGGTGGCACCTCACCTTTGAAGCACCCCCCCCCCCCCCCTGAGATCCACCCGGTACTGAATCCACTTTGTTTTCGTCACCGGGTAGTAGCATTTCTTTGCTTAGCTTCTCAAGTGATGTCAAGATTTTACCTGCCCTGTTTGTTTTTACATCACCAGACACGGTGACTGATTTTTATCTTTTCAATTTTGCATTTGCCTTTTTGTGTATGTGTGTGGGTACTGTTTTCAATGTGGCTTTATGGACTGTTTCACTAGTTGGATATTTTTTAATCTGATTGATATTCTGATCCTAAAGCAGAAGCTGCTTCGAGGGGCAAGTAGGCAGAAATTTGTGAGACATCAACTTTTTAGATCAGTCCTAAATAAATAAACACTATTTGTGTATGGGGAGGAAGGTGGCCCGATTTTGTCAGATCTCGTAAGTCAAGCAGAGTTGGTACATGGAAGGGAGACCACCAAGGAAGACCCTACAGAGGAAGGCGGTGGCAAACCCCCTCTGCTTCTCACTTGTCTTGAAATCCCCTTGCTGGAGGTCACAGAAAGTCACACACAACTTGATGACACTTAACACACACTTGTTTATAAAAGGGATTAGTTTGTTACATCTAGGTAAAAGCTTCCAAAATGAAAAGTAATCCCCTGTCGCATACAAACAATTAATAGTGTCTAAAATGCAAAACAGACACTTGGGCTCAATTATCACTGATTATCTATTCATTTCTTTAAAGCCTCAACTGAAAACACAGCAGTCTCTCCCAGTGAGGAAGGTTAGGCCTCCCAGGTGGTTCTGAGAATGAGGTATAACCTGTGGAATCCCAAGAACCATGTTGTTCTAACACTTTTTTTCTTTTTAAATCCAACAAGTTACTAGCCCTCTGTCATTATCTGGGTTGTGCCACCAGAGGCCTACTAGGTCCAGGGAGCCTGGCTAGCAGTAGATGAGGCTGGGGCTACAACTCCTAGAAGCCCCTGAGAGGTTTTGGAGCCAAAATTGACCAATAGGAAAAGAGGAGGGCTTGGAATAAAATATCTGGTGCAGCAGGAAAAGCTGTTCTTCTTCCCAGGAGCCAGAAGGGACTGAGGCTGCTGTGGGGAAGAGACCCTCATCCTGAGGGAAGGGTGAGTAGTCTAGTGCCACTTGGAATAGTGAGCTAGGGCATTTGATTTCTTTTCTTTTCACCCACTTACTGTTATATTTCTGCACCTTGTTTGTTTGACCTCTTATACAATAAACTATTTTCATTGTTCACTCCTCACGCCTATTATTCAGCCAAAAGGCAGGTCAGAAGGTCTTGGGAGGGTGCTCTGAGCCTTCTCAAGGGAGCCTGGAACCAGAGTGGTGGCAGCGTCAGGTCACCTGAGCCATGACACCCTCGTACACCTAAGACTGTAAGAACACGGGCTGTTTCCATACAATATGGCACCTGGAAACTATGAAGGGTGTGGATGAAAGGCCTGCAAAGTTTAAGGTGCGGGTTCAAGCCCCTGTCCTGCTGCCTAATAAACAACAGATCCTGATTTTGACATGCACTCCTGACTTTCTCTTTCAAAGGGTGGATCCAGCGGAAGAGCAGAACAGATCTTTCTCTGCCTTGCCCTCCCCTTCATCCTGCTACACCTCTCTGAGGACCAGCAGAGCCTCATAAGCCTAATCCGCACCACGGGATCAGGAGTTGCAGCAACAAGAAGGTAAAATTGCCTCCCTCTCCTTTCCTCTCCTGATGCAAGCCGCACGTGGAAGAGTGATTCTTGCCATAGCGCCCTCGTCTTGTGGCATGTTTTGCCGATGAGTCTCTTCCAATTTTCAGATGAGAGCTTTGGGACAAACAGCAGGTTACTCAGGAAAGGTGGGAGAAGATCCACTCTGACAACTCCTTCCATTAACCCTTCTGCTAGATCCAGCCAAACACGAGGTGGGCCTGGGGACAACTAAGCTCTCGAATGCAAAGCAGAAGGCTGGTACAGGTTGGGGGAAAGCAACAGATGAGCAGCATCTTTTCAGGCAGATGTTTGTCAGTTCAAACCCCAGATCAGATCAGAAGCAGCAGAATGGAGAAGACTTCTACTAGAGAGCAATGACCGATCTGAGTAGAATAGACTAATGATTCTTAGTGGGGGTGATGTACAAGTCTTGTGGGGGAGGGAATTCAGAACTTTTGGGGCAGATGGAGGTCCAGCCATTCCATTTTCCACAATTCATGTGCATGTAACTTTTACAACATTATTGTTTTCAAACCAGTTTACAGCATAATGCATCTAATTACAGGCTTGAATCCCACAATTGGTTCTCTATTATTTATTAATCTTAATTTGGATGTTTGTACTCGGCTTTTCTCCCCAGTGGGGACTGGAAGCAGCTTATAACACCATCTTTTATCTTCCTAACACCTCCGTGAGATAGGTTAGGCATACCATTCGCTTTGACCCTTCCCATTACTTACCCAATAAGCATAAATAGTTTGGCTCTGTCAACCTGGAACGTTTTATTGCCTGGTTCAGTATGTTATATAGTTCAGTTGGTTCACACAGCATCACCCCTGCCATCTTGCTGGATGAAAATTATTTAGAAAATCAGAGCACTCCCAAGCAGGCAAATCTGTGTTTGTGGGGTGGGAGCCAACCATGAGTTGCAGCAGTTCTTTCCAACCTGAGTTTGCAGCCTGAAAACCAAGCCACTTTGAGCAGAGCAGAAATGAAGGCGACAAGGTTCTCGTTCAGCCTGAAAATAAAAGAAAAGCATTGACTAGTAGCAACACTTGCAATTTCAGCATCCAAAATATTGCGCACAAATTATCGTGCTGTACTTCTTCCAACAGCCCTGCCAAGTAGGTCAGTATTATTATCCCAATACTGTAGATTTGGTTTGTGCTGATAAGGGTTATTCGCTTAACCACTAGGTTACACCTGCTTCACTGATCATTTTGACTATAGGCACTGGGTTATTAATTTCACACAAATAGAACAAAACATCCAGAAGATACAATGCTGGCCTGCCTTACAGGACTGTTGTAAGGGCTGCAACTAAATAATGCACATTGTGTGCTTTTAAATTATAAAAAGGTATTAATAATAGTAATAATTAAATACAAACTATTCCTCCCTTTAGGCACTGTTCTCGAATGTGCGGTTCGGGATTCCAGTCGCCATGGTAACCATGGTACACTATGACGCCACCCGGCGTTCTGATGCTTTCGTCACAACCACCCTTAACCACGCCCCCACCTTGGAGGCCGGTTCCTAGAAATCAGAGCAGGTCCTATGCCGGAAATGACGCGCGCCTCACTGCCTGCAAACGAGAAAGGCACATTTGCTGATAACGACCTATCTTCCTTACCGTCCCCACGGCCGCCAGCGCCATTCCATACCCATCGGATCACAGTCTCGTTGCTAAGCAAGAGACAACGCGGTAACAAGGCCTGACGGCACACGAGTCTTGACATTTCTCGTGGTATTTTGGGGGACGCCGGTCCGAAACCGGTAACAAGTTATCGCGATATTTTGTGCCATGGCCTTCTGCTAGTGTGGAGAGAGGTACAGGCTCTCGCGAGAGTTGAGATAAGCAAGCTCTCCTTTTTACTGACTTCAGTTCACTATAGTCAGATTTCTTGAAAAATATCCCGGTCACTACCAGTTTTAATTTTAAATAGGGGGGAGATGATAGTAGTGTCGCGAGAGTATCTGTGAAGTATCACAAGAAAAAAGACCCTCGAATCAGCTTTGATATATAGATAGATTAGGTTTCCTTTTGTTTAGTACAGTATACGCGATACTCTCTTTTACTCCCGTACGGCCTGAATGGACTGAAATAACAAATTAAGGATGTAGAGAGTTGTGGACGTATCGCGAGACGAGAACCACGAGAGCAGGTTCAAATCGTGAGATGTTAGATGAAATCTCGTGTGAGGGAGAAAGAAGGTGAAGGTCTCGCGAGAAGAAAATGAAAGACGGCTTCATTGGGAGGGGTTTCATGGGTTCCGTGAAGATCTCGCGAGACTTTGCGCTGTTCTCTCAGCAGTTGTGGTTGGCCGTGCCCTCTTTGCCTGGAGGTCGTTCGCGAAGGAGAAGTGAGAGCGCCGTCTGGTCCCGTCATGTTCGCCCGCTTCACCCGCCCTGCCTCTGCTGCACTTCGCAGGGGGCTCGCTACCTCCTCGCAGGTATCTGGGCCAAGGGGAAGCGAAAGAGGAGCTGATATATGAGACGCGGCAGCAGCCGTCCGTGACCGGGCCTGTCCCTTGTAATTTACTGCGCATGCGCCTCGTGGTCAGCCATACCGTTGCAGCCGCCGGTGTGTCGGGCGCTGCACAAGAAATTTACAGAGATTATACCAAGGCGTTGCTAAAAATTGTAAATGTGTCTGCAGCTGTGTAATCCCGAGAATACGATCGGTTTTTTTGCTAATGAGATCTTGCAATAGTTACCAACACCAGCTTTGGAAATTTGTAGAGCTTTGGGGGGGGGGGGGGTGTAGGGTGTGATACCATACAGACCATTCTCAGCAGCTTTAGTTCTGAGAGATCTCAAGCCCCCACCTGGGCTTACCGTGCCAGTTCTTTGGTCTTGTCAGTGTGGCTTGCAAAAAATGCCTTGAGTAGAAGTGTAGTGATTGATTGACATGTGTGGGTGAGATTTATTAAGTTTTAACACTAGTTATGTCTTCACTGGCGCAGGTCCCTTCTCTTCCGTTAAGAGTATCTGTTAAGCAGTCCCAAAGGGGCATGTACTAAAATGAATGATGGGGTCACCCACTGAGAACAGTGGAAGATGCTGGAATGCCAATTGACTTGCATGAACTCAATTGAAATACATTGCAGTACGCGAAAGTTGCAATGAAAATATGGAGTGGGTTTTGAATAAAGGTCTCTGTAGCCCCCAGAGTGGAAATGACAGTCACTAGGAATAGAATCAGTGCTTTGGAACCGGAATGGCAGACTACATGAGTAGAATGGCACTCCCTGGGAATGGCATAAATGTTCTGGGATTGGAATGACAGCCCCTAGTGTGGAATGATGGCCCCTGGGAATAGCAGAAGTGTACCCATTCCGTTAGGATTGTCTTCCTTATTTCCTGGCCTAAGCCTCTTATTAGAGCGCTTCTAACCTTTCTGCAAGAATACACAGAAGAACTATACAAGAAAGACCTCGATGTCCTTGACAACCACGACGGTATAATCACTGACCTCGAGCCAGACATCCTGGAATGTGAAGTTAAATGGGCCTTAGAAAGCATTGCTAACAACAAAGCTAGTGGAGGTGATGGTATTCCAGCTGAGCTATTCAAAGTCTTAGAAGATGATGCTGTTAAAGTGCTGCACTCCATTTGCCAGCAAATTTGGAAAACGCAACAGTGGCCACAGGATTGGAAAAGATCAGTATACATTCCAATCCCAAAGAAGGGCAACGCCAAGGAATGTTCAAACTATCGCACAATTGCACTCATATCACACGCTAGCAAGGTCATGCTCAAGATCCTACAAGCTAGGCTTCAACAGTACGTGGATAGAGAACTACCAGAAGTACAAGCTGGGTTTCGAAGAGGTAGAGGAACTAGAGATCAAATTGCCAACATTCGCTGGATTATGGAGAAAGCAAGAGAGTACCAGAAAAATATCTACTTCTGCTTCATTGACTATGCTAAAGCTTTTGACTGTGTGGATCACAACAAACTATGGCAGGTCCTTAAAGAGATGGGAGTACCAGACCACCTCACATGTCTCTTGAGAAACCTGTATAAGGGCCAAGAAGCGACAGTTAGAACCGGATATGGAACAACTGATTGGTTCAGCATAGGAAAAGGAGTACGACAAGGATGTATATTGTCGCCTTGCTTATTTAATATATATGCAGAGTACATCATGCGAAATGCTGGCCTGGATGAATCACAAGCGGGAATTAAGATTGCTGGGGAAAAGATCAACAACCTCAGATATGCAGATGATACCACTCTAATGGCTGAAAGTGAAAAGGATCTAAAGAGCCTCTTGCTCAGAGTAAAAGAGGAGAGCGCAAAAGTGGGCTTGAAGCTCAACATCAAAAAAACTAAGATCGTGGCATCCGGCCCCATCACTCCTTGGCAAATAGAAGGGGAAGTCGTGGAAGTAGTGACAGACTTCACGTTCCTGGGATCCCAGATCACCACAGACTGTGACTGCAGCCATGAAATTAAAAGACGCCTGCTCCTTGGGAGGAAAGCGATGGCGAACCTAAACAGCATGATAAAAAGTAGAGACATCACCCTGCCAACAAAAGTCCGCATGGTCAAAGCAATGGTATTCCCAGTAGTCATGTATGGCTGTGAGAGTTGGACTATAAGGAAGGCCGAGCGCCGAAGAATAGATTCTTTTGAACTATGGTGCTGGAGAAGACTCTTGAGAGTCCCTTGGACTGCAAGGAGATCAAATCAGTCAATCCTAAAAGAAATCAACCCTGACTGTTCCCCGGAAGGCCAGATACTGAAACTGAAGTTCAAATACTTTGGCCACCCAATGAGAAGGGAGCACTCACTGGAGAAGACCCTGATGTTGGGAAAGATTGAAGGTCAAAGAAGACGGGGACGGCAAAGGATGAGATGGTTAGACAGTGTCAGCGATGCAACGAACATGAAATTGAGCCAACTTCGGAGGACGGCGGAAGACAGGAGAGCCTGGCGGGAGATTGTCCATGGGGTCGCGAAGAGTCGGACTCGACTGTGCGACTGAACAACAACAACAAACCTTTCTGCTGTTAGTGTAAGCAATTATCCTGTGGGACCTTTTATCCTCGTTATCTCTTGTCAATTACTCTGGTTAAGGGGGGGGGGATTTTCACTGCTAATTTCATCCACAGGGTTTAGATGAGGCCACACAGGAACAAGAAACAATTTCCATCTTCTTTCTTGGTTGAAGATAGGCTTTAGCAAGAAAAGGCCCATTTGTGGAACTTTTTGTGAACTTGCTGACCTTGAGTTACCATTAAAAGTTACACTTTTAAATGAATGTTAATCACAACAGCATTACGTACATTGGAAAAAAGCAAATATGCAAGACATAGTAAGGTACGTTCCTGATGTCAGGAACAAATGGTTTCTTCTTGTAGCTGCTGTCCATCAGTGTAGATAGTATAGACTAGTATAGAATAGAGAATTCTCAATTGTGTTGGAATCAGGCATGATTAAGGGATGCCTGGCTGCTTCCCCCCCTCCCATCATCTGGAGATCGGTTGTAATAATGAGATTTCCAGTGCCCCCCATAGACATTGGCACTCCTAGGTATAGGTTCCTGAATATACATAGGGTATGCCCTGGCCTTAGTCCTGTGGCAAAAGTGAATTCATGTGCTAGTTGGAACAGCCAGCAGTGGGACAGTTGCTGCTCTTACTGATACTAGTTGGGAGGCACTGTTGAAGCAGGGAGTGTCTCAAACAGACTTTGGCTTCCTTCAGACCTGCACTGTCAGCAGCATACCAAAGAATTTGTCTGAAAAGGGGCAGAGGTTTGATTTCTTGGCTGAAGGGCAAAACTCTGCAGAGCAACACATACTGTTCTGTGCCACCTAAGATGTTGGTGCCAAAATATGGGCAGTAAAGAGTTTGTTGGATTTTGTAGCTCTGACAACCTTGTTTCTCCTTGGAGCTGAGGGTGAAGAGAATGAGCTGCCCTAGTTCATATCTCCTATGATCCAGGAAACTGCCATGACCCATCAAGTTCAATATTATCTACTCTGACTCACAGAGCGTGGTCTTTCCCTGCAGCTGTACCTGCTGGCCTTCAACTGAAGAAGCCAAGCAGGTGCTCTGCCACCCCCTGAATCACGGCCCCTCATCTCTGCCACATACTTATTAGGTGTTCTTAGACAAGCCACTCTCTTTTAGCCTTCTGTCTGCTGCATGGGGATAATATGGGTCTACCCTACAGGACTGTTGCAGAGATTGCAATAAGATAATGTATTTGAAGTGCATCAGATACTGAAAGTGCTATATGAATGCTGATGTTGGGCCACAGGTTACAGGAGTTAACCCCTCCTTTGCCTTCACCCAGAGGTGTTCTAGAAGAACAGCAGTTAGGATATACCAAAGTACAAGGCCTTTAAATCTTCCTTACCTTGCCTGTGTTAAGACCTGGCAAAGACAACTGAAAATAACAGTTAAAATGATGAGCAACGTAGTGTGTTGTTAAGATCACAAGAAGGGCCCGGCTAGGTCAGACCAGTGGTCCATCTGGTCTCACACAGTGGCCAACCCGTTCCTCTGGACATCCAGCAATGGGGTATAGAGGCTGAGGCCTTCCCATTGGGTTGTCTTCTGGCACTGCTATTCAGAGGTTTACTGCCTCTGAATGTGGAGGTTCCCTTTAGTCACGATGGCTAGTAGCTGCTGATAGACCTAGACCTATACTCCATGAATCAGTCTGAGCTGTCTCACATTATTGAACCTGGCATATCCCACAGTCTAGTGAGGTGAAAAGAATTCCTTTGGAATTATAAGACTCAGATTTGGGATCAGCATTTTTATGTGAAGGAGGCATGCAGTTCTGTAATCAAAGAATCCTCATGTGTCCTACTGTTGTCACAGACCGGCAAACTAACTTATGTATTAACCTCTGCTTGTGTTTTTCTTATTCCATAGTCTGTAAGGCATTATCTTATTTTATAATTTTATTTTCTGCTCAAGGCTATTGCTGTATGAGCAGTACTAGATAGGTAGGTAAGTAGGTAGGTCTGGGATTCTTGTAACTTGCTATTAGCAGCAGCTTCTCCCATAGACTCGGAAAGGGAAGTTTGTGCTTTATGTCACATGGCTTTATATGGGAGATAAAAATGGACAGGGACTCTGAGCTGTATGGAGGGATTTGGGGTTTTTTAAATGACTTGATGGTTTTGCTGAGATTCATGGTAGTGTACAAGAGTTTGTTGCTTTTAAACTAACCATGTTGGCGGGCTTTCTGCTAGAACCATGAAGACTAGAAACTTTCTCAATTAAACATACCACAGGTATTTTTTCCTTTAAGAGCTTGCAGGTATTCTGCATTATGGACGGTAGTGTTCATTTTGTGCTGTGACAGCAACCCTGCAGGCTTCTACCGGCTATGAATTTCATTCGGACCAGATAGGGCAGGGCAAGTGATCTGTCTGGGGTGGAGCAGCCAAAATCCATTCTAGAGATCAGTGTATGTTAATCAGCCTGCAGCGCTGAAAACATTTGAGAGGGTCCTTACATAGAAGGATTTATCCTGGGTTTCTTTTTGACCCCAGAGTCATGTGTCTCAACACACTTGGTCTTTATTAAGCCTATTTTATTATTCTCCTCCTCCTGCAATGTAGAACAATGCTAAGGTGGCCGTGCTTGGCGCCTCTGGTGGTATTGGGCAGCCCCTTTCCCTGTTGCTGAAGAACAGCCCCTTGGTCAGCCACCTCAACCTCTATGATATTGCCCACACCCCTGGCGTAGCAGCAGACCTCAGTCA
This sequence comes from Gekko japonicus, assembly GCF_001447785.1. Lineage (NCBI taxonomy): Eukaryota > Metazoa > Chordata > Lepidosauria > Squamata > Gekkonidae > Gekko > Gekko japonicus. The sequence goes on along the minus strand of NW_015164181.1, from coordinate 3,234,365 downwards.
CATCGAAACAAGAGCGGAAGTCAAAGGTACGACATGCCCAGTTTACTTTCAGTGCATTGCTTTGTTTTCTGGCTTTTTTCTCTTTATGCAGCTGAACCAAAGGACTTGTTAGGGATTGTAATCAACTGTCAGAATTGTGCAAGGATCATCTTTTCCCTGTAAGCCAGGGCTGGTAAAAATGCATTCTCAGTTGACTGGACAAGTATTTTAAAGCAATGAGGGAACATGAGACATTTTCCTTCCCCAGAGCATTAACTGTTTTCCTTAGCAGATGAATATTCTGCCAGTAGAACAGCATAGACAGATTTTTGTCTTGCCACTTCAGGTTTCCTGGGACCCGAACAGTTGCCAGAATCTCTGAAAGACTGTGAAGTTGTTGTGATTCCAGCTGGAGTGCCTAGAAAACCAGGTATGTTAGAAACCCTTTAAAAGGCCCTGTTTTTGATAGAATGGCCGGGCGACATGCACATGGTTTCCAGATTGGTGTCCCAGTTTGAGGTTGCTGATATGGAACATATGGAAGAAAATGCAAGCTGCCATACAGAGCCATCTTCTCTGAGCAGCTCTCTAAGGTAGAGAGAGGTCTTTTCCAGCTCTTATAGCAGAGCTTTTTGAACTGGATATCCCAGGGATTGACCATGAGATCTACTGCATGGAAAGCGGTTTCTTTTCCACTGAAACACATCCCTCTGTAGCTGTTGTGCTAGAGATATGGCCAGGATTCCAGAAGGTAGGCATCTGTTTGTGGCCTCCTTATTGATCTAGCCTTGCTGTCTGCATCAAGAAGCATTTTTACTTGGGTGTGCATTTGTAAAATTTAAACAAATCTTACTTCTGTATGACCCCATTCTCAAAAGCTTCTCTGTCCCTTCAAAGATACATTTAACCCCCAAAGGTGCATTCGGCTTTTTTCCCTGTAGCCTGAATTTCTCTCTAAAGACACTTTGCCTCTGGATTTTACTGTGTGAAACTGCAAAATCCACTTACAAACGATCACCAAAGTGCATTGAAAGTGGATTGTACTGCATTATTCAGCATGTGTGCAAGTGCCTGATTCATGTGTCCTCTTGCAAACCAATGTTCCACAATGCCCAACTGTGGGTGTAGTAAGCTACAGTCTTACCTTTCTTGTGACGTGATTAGTTTGGGTGGGCTCAGAGACCAGGAAGTGGCTAATTGCTTCACTAATCTGATTTTTCAGGCATGACCCGTGATGACCTTTTCAATACAAATGCCACTATTGTAGCTAATTTGACAGCAGCCTGTGCCAAGCACTGCCCTGAAGCTATGATCTGTGTTATTGCAAATCCGGTAAGGAATTGGGAAATGCAGAGCCACTTGATGTGACTGTGCTGTTAAGAGAAACTTTTCTTGTGGACGCTGTTGATGATCAGGGGCCTGGAGACCAAACCCAAGAGGAGAGGCTGAGGGACTTAGGAATGTTCACTCTGGAGAAGAGGATGTGGGGAGGGTGTGACATGATTGCTCTCTAAGTAGTTGAAAGGCTGTGACTTAAGAGGAGGGCAGGGAGCTGTTCTTGTTGGCAGCAGACGATAGTACTTGCCGTAGTGGGTTTAAATTATGGGCGGAAAGGTACAGTAAGAGTAGCTCAGTAGTGGAATTGGTTGCCTAGAGAGGTGGTGAGCTCCTCCTCTCTGGCAGTCTTCAAGCAGCAGCTGGACGAACACTTGTCAGGGATGCTTAATGCTGATCCTGCATTGAGCAAGGGGTTGGACTAGATGTCCTGTGTGGTCCCTTCCAGTTCTATGAGACTGTTGCTTGTTTATACTCTCTCAGGTCAACTCCACCATCCCAATTACTTCAGAGGTTTTTAAGAAGCACGGAGTGTACAATCCCAACAGAATTTTTGGTGTTACAACGCTGGACATTGTCCGAGCAAATACCTTTGTGGCTGAGCTGAAGGTAAGTTAAGGATATTTGGGGCTTTTTTGTCTGCCGTTCTGTTTGCCTTTTTTGCTTCTTAGCAGTTCAGTTGCCACTTATGTTTTTAAGGATTATGAGGAAAAGATGGGCTTCCCCAGTTCCTCTTTTCTGATGGTGCACTGTCCCCATTGGAATAGGAACTTGACCTTGGCCTGTCATAAATCCAAGTGCTTGGTTAGTGTCTCTGTCCCTGCTAGGAACAGTACAGCTGTAGAAAAAACTACCTGGAGTCCAGAACACTTTTGCCACGTGCAATTTAGGCCAGATAAAATTTTAAGAGTTTTTGAAAACTGGAGCGCTTCCTTTTTTTAGAAAAACAAACTTTTTAATGTTCTCCTGGATCTGGGAGAGCCCATTTGAAAAATATGTGGGCTGTCATAGCTGTACAAATCTTTTGCAAATGTGTCTTTAGCATTAATGACTAATTGGAACCTCCATGTTCAAGGACAGTAAATCTGAGTGCTAGATACTAACTGAGGAGATCTGCTGCCTTCACATAGTACATCTCGCAGGCATGTGGTTGGCCAGTTTTGGAAACAGTGTTGAAGTAATTGTATCTGGTTTAATCAGATCCAGCATATAGGATAGGACAGGGTTATCAATTTATGCTTCCTATGAAAGTCCAAAAAAACTTCCTCTGAACATGGGGGAAGATGGTGGAAGCAGAACAGGAGTGGATTGATGCTAACAAGTTGCTATTTTAGCATCCTCTGTATGGACTTTCCAGAAACATCTGTAGCTGCGATGGTCAGTTGGTCTGATCCAGGAGAACTCTTCTTAGGCTTTCACTGTTTGCATGACTTCCTTACCTAACATGTGTTTTCTAAGACTTCACCAAGCCCCTGCTCTTGAAACCTGCTGCTATTTTTGCTTCTCAGGCGAATCTAAATTGTCTTTCAAGCCCCACCCCCAGAACAAGGATCTGTACAGTGAGCCAATTTATCCAAAGCTAACGAGTTTATTTGTCCTTTTTTTAATAGTTTGTTCTTCCAGGTTTGGCCTGGTTCTTTGTGTGTAAATATGCATCATCCACACACAAAAAGGGAGCTTGAATTAAGATGCACGACTTAAAAGGTAGAAAGGACCAAGGTGCAGGGCATGCTGACCTTAAGGGGGGAAAACTGTGCACAGTAATGTGGCTTGTGAGTTCACCTACATGTGTCTGTAAGTGCTGTTAGCTGTCTTGCAAATGCCTGAGCTTTGACCAGATACTTAAGGTGGTATTCACACAACACCTTTGTCCACCTTACACTGATATGCCTTGCAACAAGCTGGATTCATGCATGTGTCTGTTAGAAGAGTGGATAAACATGGCATCTGAATGCAGCCTGTACTCTTCTAATCCTTCGTCTAGGAGACAGAGTCAAAACACTGGCAATTCCAAGCACATCAAGCTCATTGCTGATTTTCTGGAGGAATCTAAGCCTGTAGGATGGGTAGGAAATATCCTGCCGTGACCTACCACAGCAGAGTTGGCAGCATTGCACTTAATAGTTTTGGCTCCTGCCTCATAGTTAGCAGAGGCAACCTGGACTCAAACCATCCCGGCCCCTGCAAGTGTCAGCCGCCATCAAATTACATCACTGTATGAGGAAGGGGGGTTGCAGTTTTGCAGCTGGTTGTCAGTGCCAAAAGTCTCCTGTTCTGTTCCCAAGTCCGGAGCCAAGAAAAAGCCAGGGCATCGGACCAGTTGCAAGGCTGTTCTGCTGCTTGACTGGCCAGCACATCGTGTCCTCTCTTCAGCTTGGCATAAGGTCACTGGGAGAATAAATAGAAATCCCATGATGCAGTTTGATATTCTGAGTTGGATTTCAGGTGCTCTCCAGCTCCTTTCCAGAACTCTTAGCTTGCCACGAAGGTGGAAGGAGGTGACAGTTAATTTTATTCTGCTATGGGGTGTATCCAAAGTAGCTGACAATACGAAATAGACAGTAGAAACAAGCAAGAGCAGGGCAGGGGGCTGCTGAGTGCGGAGCTGGTCTTCCACGCTTCTCTTTCTCTGCCCCAGATCCTCTTCCCAGCTCTGGGCTATGGCCCATCAGCTCATTGGAAGACTTGGTGCTCTTTGTCCACACTGTGGTCAAGTTAAGCTTGTGGTCGAAGTACTCAGCTATGTCTCCAGAAGTTATACATCTAAGTCTTGTCTATTGGCCATTTACAGTTGAAATACCTTTTAGCATCTGTTCTTCTCAAGTTGCACAGCTTGGTCTTTACTTCCCCTTACTTAGGATTAGTTGTGTAAATGACTAATGTTGGGATTCCAATGACGAGTTCTGTTGCTAGCCTCTGAGGTCCTGTATGATGGGGTTCCTTGGCAAAGGAAGGGGCCAAGTAATGGTGGATTTGGAAATAAGGAGGACAAACAATAGCGAGAAATAGCACTAGAGCTTCATCTCTGGCCACACGCCAGAATGCCTTCACTAAATGTTCACCGAGGTCCTTGGAGGAAGGACAAAAGTAGTTTTGTACCCAATTTCCCACCAACTTTTGAATTTTCCAGTCCCCATGAGAGCTAGGAACCTGACTTGTTGGATTTATTTTTTCTTAATTGAAATTCACTGGGTTTCCGGCTGGTTTGCTTTGTTAAGTCTATTGCCATAAAATAAAGCAGAAATCCAGAGGCCTCTTAAGGACTCACAACATTTATGCAGTCTGTAAAGTGCCACGGGGTTTCTGTTATACCTCATGGTGAACATCAAGATTCTAGCTAATGCAGGTTAAGGAGGGTATGCTGGACACACAGCTCAATAGGTCCTCTGCTGGTTTTGGCAGCCGATGACACATTAATTCCTGTTGTCCAGCAAGCCAGATAAGATTGTTGTGGGCGTTGACTTAAAAGCTTTCCTAAAACATGGTCTGGGTCCAGCCTACCTGAGGGACCGCCTTTCCCCGTATGTTCCCCCAAGAGCACTACGGTCTGGGGCCCAAAACTTGTTAACTATTCCGGGCCCCAGAGATGCAAAACTGGTCGCTATGAGGGCTAGGGCCTTCTCGGTGGCGGCCCCTACCTGGTGGAATGAGCTCCCGGAGGAGATCAGGGCCCTGCGGGATCTGATGCAGTTCCGCAGGGCCTGCAAGACAGAGCTCTTCCACCAGGCTTTCGAGTAGGGGCCGCCCCCCCACACTATATTGTCGTCGTGGGGGGGCGAAAGAGGCCCTAAGAAGGAACACCTGAACATCTTAACATCTGAACATTGAAGCCATTGACTGTCTACTGGGAACTCCTTGGACTTGGTCCGTTATCTTTGGGTTTTTTGAAGTTCGCAGAACACTGAGCACTTTATTTGAATTCGGACTGGTTTTTTAAACTGTATAGTATGTTTTTAATATTATAGGAATATTATGTTTTTATTGTAGCAAGATCTCTTGCCTTGTAAGCCGCCCTGAGCCCTACGGGGGAGGGCGGGGTATAAATTTGATAAATAAATAAATAAATAAAACACGACTATTCTGCAGGGTTTGGATCCGGCTCGTGTAAATGTCCCAGTGATCGGCGGTCATGCGGGCAAGACCATCATCCCGCTCATCTCTCAGGTTTGTTTTTCTGAAGCTTTGCAATGTTTTCTGGGATTGATATTTCTGGTCTTGAAAAGCCAGGTTGTTAGAAGTGAGTGGAGACAGCCAGCTAGGATAGGACTGCAAGGCCATCCCTGCTGTATGTATTCACTTCCAAGAAATCCAGAGAGATTCCTGGTAGAGACAGGCATTTGGCTCTTCTGTCTCCACAAACCTGAGACTAGACTACTATCACTTGACTTTACATGGGGCTGGGTGGAAATACTGAGATCAGTAGCTTTTGGCCAATGGGTAACAGAGCCCCCTTCTTCACATTTCTGATTTGCCAGAAATTCTACTGCATGAAATCAAAACTTTCTTCCCTCTCATCATCATGCAGCTTCACTTTCAAAGCTGGCATATTTTATGCCAGTACCTTTCTCTGCTCTCAGTCATCCAAGAGGGTGTGTTCTCCTTACCTGTCACAGGCACCACTGTTTTCCCAGGAGAGACCTCTGGCAAGTTACATGACATGCTGCCTCTTGCTCGTCCACTGTTATCATGCAGAAGGAGCAGCACATGCTGTTCATTTCTCTGGCCTTTACGAAATGCGCAGTCGACCCAGAGGCTTCTCTGTCTTTATTGTATGGTTCTCATTCCTCCAAGTTGCCGGAGGGTGGGGAGAGTGCTGTTATGGGCCAGGTATAGGAGACAGCCAGCCTACAGATAGCTTTGCCTGGAAGGGCCCAGGCTCAGGAGATGGAGATTGCTACTATATCAGGTGGGTTCTGCACCATCCTTGCAGCAGCACTCTGAGCAGTTGTGGGCAGACTTCTGCCTGTCAGAGGGCACCGAGGAGAGCAGTTTCCCCTGTTGGGAGGGAAAAGGAACTTTGGATTTCACAAAAATCCAGGTGCTATATACTGCTCTGGCCGATGTGAAGGCAGTCGGGGTAACATTCCCTTTCTTCTCTGCAGTGCACCCCCAAAGTGGAAATCTCTCAGGACCAGCTGGTGGCACTCACAGGGCGGATTCAGGAGGCAGGGACGGAAGTTGTCAAAGCAAAAGCTGGCGCAGGTTGGTTCGAGACGACAGTTCCTTGCTGGCGCTCTGTCTTGAAGTTGGGAAGCACCACTCGCTCCATCTCGTCAGATCTGCAACGCTAAGCAGGGTCAGCCTTGGCCAGTTTTTGGATGGGAGACCTCCAAGGTTGCAACGTGGAGGCAGGCAGTGGCAAACCGCCTCTGCACGTCTCTTGCTTTGAAATCCCTACGGAGTCACCATAAGTCAGCTGTGACTTGACGGCACTTTTCACCACTGCCACAGTGGTGGATTGTTAATTAAATGGTCTGACCCCAAACCCTGGGAGTAATGACATGAGTACTGCTGATAGCCAGTAACCAGGCTTTCTGCCTATTTCAGATGCTGCTTTTGTTTGGCTTAAGTCAGTGATAACTCATTCAGTGGCTCAGGATACAGATGTGGCTCTTCAGCAAGCCACGTGTGACTCTTCTGAGCACTGTCCCCCAATGTGGCACCTGCCCCATGTTTCAGGGAAGTGGGACTTGTGATTGGCAGACGGTCTCCACCTTGAAAAGGCAGCTGCTGAAGGAACAGGAAGTTGCCAGCCTGCCTGAGGTGCAGGCCCTTCTGCCGGGGATGGCAGTAAATGTTCCTTTTGGTTGATAATGGCCGGTGTGGCTCTCTGCAGTCTGCGGACAGAGTACCACAGGCTGGAGTGTAACCCAGGGCCAGTAGGCTATTGCAAGCTAAAAATTCCACAGCGCTAGAATAGTTATGTAAGTTAAATAAATGGTGCCACTGTTTGGGTTAGATCTGTGGTTTCTTCGTGCCACATAAAGCCCCAATGCGTGAGCCTGCCGTCTGAGCGTGGACTCCAGTTCATACGCAGCCACCAGGCCACAAGCTCCTGTTTTTGTCACTCTTGGCACCCTCAGTGACCACATGTGATTTAAAATTGGCATCCTTTGCAAGGCAGAAATTCTTCTTTCCATCCAGAAGCCACGCAGCGTAATCCAGAGTGAGTGAGCTGTGCCCGTGTTCTGTGGAAGCCAGCGAGACAAATCGCTTAGCAGAGAGAGAACCTTTTGATTTCCGTGAGCCTTCATCCTACCTCACTGTCTCTGGACGGCAGCCGTCCTTTTAGAAAGTATCTGGAGCCCTGTAAAAATATGGCAGTGGTACTTTGTGGGGGAGAGACAGCACAAGCTAGGCAAATGAGTAGAAATGTTTCGTATCTTCAGATCAGTTGCAACCCATATCTTGAGAAGCTGCAGTGCTGCTGTCCCAACCACTGAGGCATTCCTATTTAACTCATGGAAAATGACTTCAGAATTGGACTGTGGGGAATAGGAGCCTGAGCCAGTGTTCCTCGAGTGTTCCTTTTTCCTCAATAGGTTCTGCCACACTGTCTATGGCGTATGCCGGCGCCCGGTTCGTCTTCTCCGTCCTGGATGCCATGAACGGGAAGGAGGGGGTTATTGAATGTTCTTTTGTCCGATCGGAGGAAACGGAGTGCACGTACTTCTCCACGCCGCTGCTACTAGGGGTACGTAGGCTGACCGAGTCATTGCCTGCAGTCTCTTTAACTGCAGAACACGCAAAAGGAATAACTGGGCGATGCAAGTGTGTAGGCGTTGGAAGCCACTGGGGGTAGATTTAGCTTGTCTAGTCAACGGCAATGTGTTTTTGAAATTCATTGAAATGTTCCTGCTTGTTTCCCAGCTGATTCTTTATGTACTTTAGAGGACCTCATGGATTTGTAGTGCAAACCCCACTAGGAAGTCCTTTGAAAGAATTCTGTAATGGCTTCATTCAGGCAGTTGAAACTGCCCCCAAAGCAAAATTTGGCAACTTGCAAGCATGACTTCTGTTTCACATCAGTCTTCAGCTGTCACCATTGTGCCAACTTGCAGTTTTTGCAAGTAATGTGAAAAGGCAGGATTTGAAGCTGTCAGGGGAAGGGGGTCACAATTCAGTGGTAGAGCATCTGCTTTGCATGCAGAAAGTTCCATGTTGAATCTCTGGTTAAAAGGATCTGGTAGTTGGCAAAGTGAAAGACCTCCACTTGAAACCTTGGAGATCCATTGCCAGTCAGCATAGACAATACTAACATTGGTAGACCAGAGCTGTGACTCAAGGGTCTTAGGCAATTTCATGTGTATCCCTCCTAGACAGGACAAATCCTATAAAAGTCACAAATCTGGCTTCTGAGAGATAGCAACAGTGCTCACCCACTTTGAAAATACCTTCATAGCCATGAGGACTAGAAGCTTGTCTGTCTTTCTGAAAAAGGAAGAGTTTCCATCCAAGTCTCTAGGAGATCATGGACAATTAGCTGCAGGAGTCCTTCTAAAGCTGCAATGTCCTTAATCTGCAACTTTCTTCTCCACTCCTTCTCTTCCAGAAAAATGGCATCGAGAAGAACTTGGGTATTGGCAAGTTGTCTCCTTTTGAAGAGAAGATGGTGTCCGAGGCAATCCCAGAGCTCAAAGGCTCCATCAAGAAAGGAGAGGAGTTTGCCAAAAGCATGAAATGAAAATCACAAAGAAGAGTACCGCGGTCCCCTTAATTTATTTAAGGTGCATCATGTCACTTTAAAAGGCTTCAGGAGACAAAGCCCTTGGCTTTCTCCAAAGGCCCCTCTGTATTAAGTGTATTACTCTCCCTCTGATCTGTGAGTTCAAATTCTGTTCTACAATAAAGCAGCCTGTTATTTTTTCAGGGTATTTCCTGGACCATTTGGGGCTGTGTTTGTAGTTGTACATACTAGTTGGTAGGTGGGGTGGGTGGGTGGGTGGAGGTAGTCCCTGACACTTGCAATAGAGTATTGTCCACAACAAAGCAAACTGCCACTAAATTCCAAGTTGAGTGGAATTAAAAGGCAGGTTTAGAGGTTAATTGGCAGAGGTTGGACCCTGCAACAGAAACTTCTGTGGCTTGCTCATATATGCTTTAGAATCCCATGGGAAGGGCTTTTCCCTGGACCATATCGCTTTAGGCAATAAAGCGGGAGCTCTCCAATTCAGGTTGGAGTTGGGCTGGGCAGAAAAGCTTCAGTCAGCTATAAAGGCCTTAACAGTATTGCAACAACCAAAGAGAGTTCGATCAACAGATTTGATGCTGATAGTAAATTGCCAAGAAAGGAATGTGTAACTTTTAAATATAGTAATTGGAAAAGGTTATCCTAGGCTACCAATGACCATTTGGGCTCCTGTTTAGGGATATCTGCAAGTAGGTTAGGTGGGGGCAGTAGAAAGAGCTTTCTTTTGCTGCTGAGTTTGCTGGAGGGCTTAGGTGTGAGTGGCACTCACTTCTTCCTGAGCTGATGAATGGCACCATGATGATGTAGGTAAAGTAAGCTGCTTCCTTTGCAAAGGTGGAGAGGATGTTTGATCACTCAGTTGATGATGTGCCAACCTTAGATCTGAGCTGCACTACATATGAGGAGGTGCCTAACCCGTGTTGTCACCTGGTACACCCTGCTGAGTGACAGTTGTCTGCAGGTCACTTTGGGTACCTTTACCTATAGAAAACATCTGTTTGTAAACATGCATACAACCTAGTCACTTGTTACATCGCTGGTTACATATTTTTTTTTTTAATGTTGGGTGTCCCTAAATGTAACTGCTAACTTAATGGTGGCCTTGGGCAAGCTGCTTGCCTTTTTTTATTCCTAGTCTAAGTCTGTAATAGGAAGGCCATGGTGACCCATTAGTTTTTTACATGACAACTCTTCTGGTCTACTTTATCCTGTAGCTTCCACTGGCTACTGAAAATCCACTGCATGTTGCACACAAATGTGGCTTTTGTAGGCATGAGAACTAAAAACCCTGGTCTTCAACAAAACGGTCAGCTGAATTCCCATCTTGCAGAAGATTACGTAGTTGTGCCCCTGAGTCTCCTTCCAGCATGAAAGCAAATTTTTTCCTTTAGGCATTTCTATCCTGCTTTTCTCCACAAGGGAGCTCCAAAGAGGCCTACATCATCTCCTTTACTCCATTTTATCCTTATAAACAGGCCTGCAAGGGAAGTTAGACTGAGAGACAGTGACCAGCCCAAGCAAGCTTCCATGGTAGAGTGGGGATTTGAACCTAGTCCAGTGCTGTAACCACTGTACAGCGTGACTTCGACAAGGGCCCATCACAAAGGCAGCAAACGGTGGTCAGGGGACAGACACAGTTGGAGTTTCTGCATACCTGGTGAAAGAGTTTTATGTGTGCAGAGAAGAAATATTTTGTAATTTAAGAAAAAGGAAGCACTCCCCACAGCTTAGAGGGCTGTGCATTGCTTGTTGCTGTCACAGTGCTGAGTCTGTGAAAAGGGGTGGGGGGGTGGGCATTCTCGAGCATCTAGAATCCCAGAGAGAGAATTTGCCTGAGTGGAGAGCAGTGTTCCCTCTAAGCTGAGTTAGTGTGAGCTCACGGTTTTGTAACCTCCAGCTCACACATTTTTTGTCTCAGCTCAGGAAGGATGGCTCCAGAGCAAGCTAATGTATGCAGTAGCCAAATTGCTCGCTCACAACTTGAATGCCAGTAGCTCGCAACGTGGAATTTTTGCTCACAGGACTCCATGGCTTAGAGGGAACACTGGTGGAGAGAGTTCCCAGTCGCTTACCTTTACACTTCCCTTTTGATCTCTGCATCCACCAGTTTTGGATATTACCAAATTTTTACCCTTGTTATACCTCTGTTGTAACAATGCCTTAGAATAACACATCCCCCCTTCTCCCTGTGCCAAAGTTAAAGCCATGGGCTCATGCCTTTTATTTCTTCATAAATAAAACCACGAATGAGGCAGCGTCACTGGAGTAAGTCCTGTGTTTCCGACTCCAAACTTTACTCTGTATACACCTGAATGGTGAGTTGGAAGTTATGCAGGATGCTCTGCTCCTCACTTCCCAGTAGTGGAACTGGGAGGGGGGAATGGCAAATTAAAATTAACATCAATTGCAAATACCTCCTGTCTGAAAGGGCAAAGTGATTAGCAGAAAGGTTAAACGGAAATCAGGTAGAGCCCTTCTGGAGCTATTAATAAAGCCAGCCAAAATGAGTTCAAAGGTGGGGACAGATTAATGGCTCTTGCGTTTGAGGAGGGATTGGAGAGAGAAGGATGATCTTGTTAAGAATTTGAATTAGGAGGAGGATGCCACGTGCAGAAGACTAAGGTAGGAGGAAAGCCTGTTGCTGGGACAGAGGGCTGGATATTGTCTGCAAGGAATTACCTGGGCTGCGTTGGCTCGAGTGGTTAAGACGCTGAACTGCCGACCAGAAGGTCGGTAGTTCAGCAGTTCGAGACCCGAGTGCCGCATGACTGAGTGAGCTCCCGTCTCTAGTTCCAGCTCCTGCCAATCTAGCAGTTCGAAAGCAAGAAATTGCAAGTAGATAAATAGGTACCGCTTCAGTGGGAAGGTAACAGTGTTCTGTGCGCCTTGGCATCTAGTCATGCTGGCCACATGACCACGGAAACATCTCTGGACAGCGCTGGCTCTTTGGCTTGGAAACGGAGATGAGCACTGCATCCCTAGAGTTGGATTCGACTGGCTTTTGAACAAGGGAAACCTTTACCTTTACAAATATCGTTTAAACTGCAGTTCCGTGTGCACCTATTGCAGAAACAAAGCCTATAAAAGCCCCAGTGCATCACTACATATCTGCTTACTGGTGTTTGGTTGAGCTGATCAAAGAACAGAGCTAGCGCAGTATAGTGATTAGAATGTTAGCCTAGCCCTGGAACCTCACTGGGCAACCTTGGATCAATCACACACATTCTGCTTCACAGGGATGTGAGGATAAAAGGGAAGAATGTGGTAAGCTGCTTTGGGTCCCCGTTGGGTACACAGAGGGGGTATAAATGAAGTAAACAGTGGAAGAGTCAGAGAGTGCATGGTTTAGCTATATGTGTGTCTGTGTGCACCGTAAAATTGCAGCTCACAGGGCGACTCCATAGGGTTTTCAAAGGAAGAGACGTTCAGAGGTGGTTTTCCGTTGCATGCCTCTGCTTAGCAACCGTGGTATTCTTTACTGGTGTCCAGTCCACATACTGACTAGGACCAGCCCTGCTTAGCTTCCAAGATCTGATGAGATCAGACTAGGCGGGGCCATCCAACTCAGGGCTTAGCCATAATAGCTCGCTTAATGTTTAATATTAATTTATCCAGCTTCTCAGTCCCCCACAATGGTTCCCAGAGCAGCAAAATCTATGGCAGAGGACACCATTCCAGACAAATATTCTGTACCCGGTATACAACTGAAAGCACACCAAATTAAATTGAATAGTTTATAGGATTAGACCACAGAATTCAGCATTTCTAGGGCAGCATCCGAGTTAACTGCGTGTACACTAATGGCAGAGGACATCGTTCCAAATTTTGATTGTGCTTCAGTTCCTCTGAAGGCCAAGAGATGGCACCAGAGTTTCTCCCCCCCCCCCCAAGGCCACTAGGGAATTTATTAATAAAAATATTTCTCTTTTTCCCTTTCAGCCTGATATTCAGCAATTTACAAGTGCAATATCCGCACATAAACACTAGATTTCCCTGAAGCACAGTGTTTATACATCGAAAGCCAAAGCAGACAAACTAGAGGAAAATCAGAAATCAAAGCCCGTTATTGGCTGTTGCTTTGGTCAAAGATGTGCTGAAATAGCACCATTAATGGGACAGGAAGGAAGTGGGAAACCTCCCTAGGTGCAAGGTGTTCTCTAGGCATGATTGAGACGGTTCTCTTTTGCATCTGTGACACACAGCCCCCTTAATGGGGTCTTTCCCCCTCATCAATGATTAAAGCATGGCAGCATACAATAAGCGATCAAATTTAAGTAGCAAATTATATATACTGATGATTTTTTAAAAATATTTTTTTTTTACTGTGCTGAGGTAAATTGTGGACCGGGGGACAGCAACTTCTGATTCCTGAGGTAAAATCTTCCTCCACCTTGGTGACTCACGCAGACGTCTTTAAAAGAAAAAAAGTTTATTGTCACTTCCAAAGAAGGGTAAAAGCTTATTTTGCTTGTCAGATATAACTTAAACGTGTCCCCAGTATTGACAGCTAAGCTGGATGGCAGTTTCTTTTAGAGTGTCACAGTGTCAAAGCATGCACTTCCAGACACACACCCAAATGATGGGCTACTTTGTCCTAGTGAGAGGGAAGTTTGCTTTTAAGGCTCAATAGGAGCTGTTCCTTTTACTTGTGCTTCTAACCAATGATCCCTCTAAACTATGGAGTCCTGTGAGCAAAAATTCTACTTTGTGAGCTACTGGCATTAAAGTTGTGAGCAGGTGATTTGGCTACTGCATAAATTAGTTTCCTCTGGAACCATCCTTCCTGAGCGGAGGCAGAAATGGGTGAGCCAGAGGCTAAAAAACTGTGAGCTAGCTCACACTAACTCAGCTTAGAGGGAACACTGCTTCTAACCTTGGCTGGCCACATTTCCCTCTATGGCAGGAGCATTCTGTCTTGTCATTTATCAGCACCTCAAAGGCCGCCGGGGGAGGGGGGGGAATAGTAGCAAAATCATGGGTGTGCCGGTATCACACCAACATGCAACATCACTTCTGGCAAAAACCAGAAGTGGTGTCATAAGGGGATGGGGGTGCTCTAGGATCTGGCAAAAACTATGGTTTAATCATAGAGTTTTTTTGCTGCTCTTACAGCACGCCTCACATGATGACAGCTTTTCCGGTTATCCCTGGAAGTGATGTTGCGCGTCAGCATGATGCCAGCATGCCTGCCCTGTTCCAGCTCTCGGGAGCTCCAGACTGTAGCCTGGCAACCAATGTTCCCTCTAAGCTGTGGAGTCTTGGGAGCAAAAATTCTACTTCGTGAGCTACTGGCATTAAAGTTGTGAGTGAGTGATTGGGCTGCTACATAAATTAGTTTCCTCTGGAGACATGCTTCCCGAGCTAAGACAAAAATGTGTGAGCTGGAGGCTAAAAAAACTGTGAGCCAGCTCACACTAACTCAGCTTAGAGGGAACACTGCTGGCAAACCTACAGTCTAATCCAAGAGGTGAATGCCAAAAGTGTGGACTTTATCTGCGCAGCCCTCACACTCCCCCAGTGCGATCAACCTGAGGACTCACCCCTAGAGACCAGGGTAGCTTTCTTCTGGATCCTCTCCTGCGCATGTTGAGAATCAAACGTCCTTTGAACTCTCTGGACATTCCCACTCATGTTTTGCTGATGCAGGACCCCTGTTTCCATGTGTCAGTGCCGTGGGGCACTTGGGATGGTCACAGCCCCCTTTTGCAGTCTCCCATCCCCACAAATAACTGCTATCAAGAGAGATGCTTGTGAATGGACAGCACGCCGGGTTCATGTTCTCCCTTGTGTTTGATTGGGATGTACGTGGACAGCATTACAAGCCCAATTCCCAGAAGGAACAATTAAAAAATAGATCAGAGGACTGTCAGCTGTTGTACTGCAGCTGCCTTGTTAAAAGGGGCAGTCCACGTGCGTATACACATATTATGTAAAGTCAATTTACGTATGCAGGACCCAGGGTTCATTCAAGGCAAAGACTGGATGACAAATGATTTCATTCATAACTAGGAGTAAGGCCCATTGTGGGAAGAAATACAACGAGCTCTAGAAGGAAGCTCCAGGTGAGTGTCCCGGCTGTGGCTGGTGGGGCGGCAGAGGGAAGGGGAAAATAGAGGGAGGCAAGCTGTGTTTATTCCTTTCTGCTTAGCTATAAGGAAGGGCTGTCTCAAGTCATTTTACTGCCCCAAGTGGGTAGTATGGGAGGACAGCCTCATGCTAATAGGTATGGTTCCCTCCACCCCTATGTTGATTTGGGGTTATGCAGTGGCAGCTAAGGTAGAAAAGCACCTCCTCCTATGCCACGTCTTCTGGGTTCCAAGGGTCTGGAAAGCGGTTCCATAACCAGTTACAGGGTTGCCAACTCTGGGTTGGGAAATACCTGCAGATTTATGGGGTAGAGCCTGGGGAGGGCAGGGTTTTGAGGTTTATAAGATCATGATCGAGGTTTATAATGATTGAGGTTTATAAGATCATGCATGGGCTAGAGTGGGTAGAGAAAGAGGTACTTTTCTCCCTTTCTCACAATACAAGAACTCGTGGGCACTCCATGAAATTGCTGAGCGGTCGCGTTAGAACGGATAAAAGGAAGTACTTCTTCACCCAAAGAGTGATTAACACTTGGAATTCACTGCTGGCACTCTGCATACATTGAGCACAAGGCTGCGATGCTCCCTGCTCCCTGCTTCACTGAAAGGAGCAGCAATACAGTCAGGCGAGGTCACTTGGTGGTGAAGATTGTGACCCACCAGGCAGCTGGTATACTTCAACTGGGTCTTCACCATCCATGCGTCCTACCCTGCTTGATAGTGGATAGATTTTAATGGAGAAAGATTTTTAACCGTTTTATATTTTAAAGATTATTATTATATCTTTGTATTGTTTTTGTATTGGTGTATTTTGAATGCTGTTAGCCACCCCAAGTCCTGTTCGAGGGAGCGGGATAGAAATTTGATAAATAAATAAATACTGGAAAGAAGATACCTCCATGGCTCTGACCATTTGCTCGATCCCCATTATGGCCTGCTTCTAGGTGCTCGAATTGTGTTTGCTGTTCCCAGACCTCTTGGTCGGCTTGACACAGGAATGTCATAACTCTGGCTTCTCTTCTTCCTGTGTCCAGGCAGCCCCATGCTAAGCATCATTCCAGGGTCTGGAAAGGTTGAAGATCACTGGCCCAGACCTAGAGTAGGGTGTCAGCCATGGATCAACATATTTTTACTTCAATGGCCTCGGCCACGCGGGCAGGAAAATGCGGGGGGGGGGGGAGGTGTGGCTGTTTGCCCCAGAGCAAAGTAACGTGTGACTGCGTGATCAGGCATCGAGTTGAGGTCCCGTCGAGGTCCCGTGGTTAGGGGGGAGGTGCCGATCACACGACTTGGCAAAGAAGCAGAGCTGCACGGCAAACGGGGTTGTGTTGTTGTTTTTTAAACTGAAATGTGCGCATGCTGCGTTGGGTGCTTGTGCGCATCTGTGGAGACTTGGGGGAAAAACCCCTTTTTGCGAGGGGACATGGGCGGGCGCCGGAACTACCACCGGAAACGCGATCAGATGCCCGCCCTTGTCCTGCGGTTTCCGGAAACTAATACTTCTGAGGTACTAGTTTTTTACCCCGCATCTTCGGCGGGAAGCCTCAGGTGCGCCACGGGAGCTCTACGCTTCCCAGATGTGGCGGTGAGATCGCGCCTAGAAAATCCACCTATCTTCCGTCTCTCTGGCGTGCCTAATGCTCCATGTGACCAGGGCCCATGTTTATTTAATTTGATTTATTAATGGCCCACCTTTCTCACTGAGGACCAAGCTAGATGTTGCATTGGCCATGGGTCCAATCATTGGCACCATTTTAGGGAAGAACGTATCCATTTAAAAAGTCACGACCCTGCAGCAGCAGGCCCCAGGTTATCTTGACCTTCCCCCTTTCCAAGTGCTGAAACAGCCTCACTGCATTTGTAATCTGCCAAATCCTTTTCTAAAATGGTGCTGTTGGCCACAGGTGAGACCCGTGTCTGCTGTAGCATCTAGTTTGGTTCTGAGACTCAAGGTGGATTTTCACAGTTTCAGTCAATGCAGTCAACAGCATGAGACATTTTATAAGCAATATAGCAGAAAACAGATTATAGATGATGTATCACACAGTGCAGAAAATGGTTTTATGTAATCAGAAAACAGTGCAGTGAGAATAGGATTATATATATTGGCCCTGGTCACATGGGCAGGAAAATGCGGGAGGGAAGCGTGGCTGTTTGCCCCAGTGCAAAATAACGCGCGGTTGCGCGATCAGACGTCCCCTCAAGGTCCCCTCAAGGTCCCGTGGTTAGGGGGGAGGTGCCGATCACACGGCGCGGCAAAGAAGCGGCGCAGCATGGCAAACGGGGCTGTGTTTTGGTTTTAAATTGAAGTGTGCGCATGCGCAGTTGGGTGCTTTTGCGCATCCCGTGGAGACTTGAAAAAAAACCTTTTTGCATGTCGTACCCCACCGCCACCCACAAACCCCCTGCCTGCTCCATGGCCTTTCCCTTGAGTCCCCGTGTCATCATCACGCCCCCCCCTCACCCCCGGCACTCATGCCTTGCCCAGGAGGTGATGCCATTGCTCATCCCAGGAAGGTGCCGGGGGGCTGGCTGGTGCGAAGCTCTCTCTCCCCCTCCCCCACAACGACTCGTCTGCTCTTCTTTCCTCTTCATTGCGCTAGAAGAGAATGGCGCTGCTGGGAAGGGAACCCCGGGGTGGGGTGGGATGGGGGGACCCCTTTTTGCGAGGGGACATGGGCGGGCGCCGGATGCCACCGGAAACGCGATCAGACACCCGCCCTTGCCCCGCAGTTACTGGAAACTAGTACCTCGGAGGTACTGGTTTTTAACTGCGCATCTTCGGAGGGAAGCCTCGGGTTTGCCATGGGAGCTCTACGCTTCCCAGATGTGGCGCTGTGATCGCGCCTGGAAAATCCACCTATCATCCGTCTCAGTAGCGTGGCTACTGCTCCGTGTGACCGCAGCCATTATAAGTCAATGCAGTCAACAGGATGAGATGTCTAATAAGCAATGTAATACAAAGAGAATTATAGCAATCTGAATCAATGTATGATTTGTTTATCAGCGAACATCCATGATGGTTTAATGAAACCTCCATGTGCAGAAGCAGTGCACCTCTGAGTACCAAATACTAGGTGGAGATGACAGGAGAAAGGAATTTTGATATGGCCCAGCCTTTGGACTCCCTAGAGGCATCTGGCCCCTGTTCCAAACTGACTTTGAGACACCTCTCCCATCAACCCTTCCTTCATTCTGCCATGTGCTCTCCAAAATTGGCTCATCAGGACTGAAGTTACTGGGAAAGGGTAACCTCCTTTTGCCCTTTTCTCACTAATCAATAGCAGTCAAGAAAGAGGATTGCAGATTCAAGGGTGTTCCTCCCCGCTGGGTGCCAAACATGAAACAGAGCTTGGCTTCTATCAATCAAAGTCACCTTGGCCAGCAAGGAACAATCACCTGGGGACTGAGACAAAAATCTCAAATCTGTGAAATGGATGGGGAATATCAGAAATTGAGACAAAGAACATTTGTTTTGGTACAGTTGCTTGGGGAAAAGCAAGGAGGGAAGATGGAAATCGGGTCTGCAGGCCCAATGCATTTAGCTCCTAGGGAGGTTGCCTAGCCCAGTAATTGGGCTGTTTCCTCTCTTGATACACTTCAAAGTGTCTGGGTTGGACCAAGAGGCAAAGTCTGTAAAATTATACACAAGAAAGAGACAGTGGGGACAGAGAACTTGTGTTCTCCCTTCCCTCTAAAGCTAAAAGAGACAAATAGAACAGGTTTGACATTCCCCGGCCCCGGTCACACGGGAGGTTTTGGGCCGGAAGAGGGACGGATCGGGGGCGCAGCAAACGGGCGCGATCTCACCGCAACATCTGGGAATCAGCACGCACCCGTCCCCGATCCGTCCCTACAGCCCAGTGCTACGGAGCAAAACAAAACCAAGTAAAGAGTAGGACTTACCTGAAACGCCGCAGCAAGCGCAGCCATGGGATCGCCGGCGCGTTCGTCGTTGGGAGCATTCAAGGCTCCTGGCCGAACTGCGCATGCACACGCATGCGCAGCCGGCTGCCTCGGTCTCCCGTTGCTGGCTTTCTCCCCGGCATCTGATCGTGTTGGGGAGCAACTGCACGGCGGCTCAGGGGATCTGTGTGATCCCACCGCCTCGTGTCTCTTTTGGTGCGGCTCTAAAAAGCCGCACTTTGGCCGTGTTTTTTCCTGCCGTGTGGCAGGGGCCCCTGCCTCTGCATAGGAACTTTGGGCTTCCTTGGTGGTCTCCCATCCAAGTACTAACCATGGCTGACTCTGCTTAGCCTCCTAGATCTGATATTGGGTTAGCCTGGGACATTCAAGTCAGGGCAGCTGCTAGTTTAGATGATTTTAAAGAGAGATGAGACAAATTTTTATCAGGCCTATGATGGCTAAATAGACCTTCCATGTTCAGAGGCACTGTACCTCTGCTTTCCAGTTGCGGGGGGGGGGAGGCAACAAAAGAAGGTGGTTGTCTTTGTGCCTCGCTTGTGGGCTTCTGGGAAACATATCCCTGGTCCTGTAGGAAACACACTGACTTACTCCCTCTCTGAAACCATTTGTGGGAGCTGCGTGAAGAGGCATCCTTATACAGGGAGGGACCACAGCTCGGTGGTAGAGCGTCTGCTTGGCATGCAGAAGGTCCCAGGTTCAATACCTGGCATCTCCAGCTAAAAAGGGACCAGGCAGTAGGTGATGAAGAAGAAGAAGAGAAGAGATTGGATTTATACCCCGCCCTTTACTTGGAGTCTCAGAGCGGCTTACAAACTCCTTTCCTTTCCCCTCCCCACAACAGACACCCTGTGAGGTAGGTGGGGCTGAGAGAACTCTGAGACAAACTGCTCTTTTTCAAGGACAGCTTTGCCAGAGCTTGTGACTGACCCAAGTTCACATCAGCAGGTGCAAGTGGAGGAGTGGGGAATCAAACCCGGTTCTCCCAGATTAGAGTCTGCGCACTTAACCACTACACCAAACTGGCTCTCAGTGATGTGAAAGACTTCAGCCTGAGAGCCAGGAGAGCCGTTGCCAGTCTGAGTAGACAGTGCTGACTCTGATGGACCAAGGGTCTGATTCAGTAGAAGGCAGCTTCGTGGGTTCGTGAGAAGGCTGTGCTAGACGGGCCTTTGTTGGGCTGAGCAGGGCTCTTCGGCTTTTGCATTTGCTCTCGCTCTGCCAGCAACCCCGCCTCACAGCAACAACCGGTTCTTTCTCTCGCATGCTTCAAACACATTGGCACATCAAAAAGCGAATCCAGGCCTTGACCCAGATGGCCTCCCTGTCAGGCGGGAGAACAGAAGCGCAGCAGCCCTTTGTGCATAATGAAAACAAAACCAGCCGGATCCACCTGGCAGCTGGGAGGACCTCGCGTGCAGGTTTGGAACAAACCAGGTACAAAAGGAAAAGGGACCAGCATCAGTTCAAGGGCAGTGAGCTGCTCCCTCCTGGGCTGCTGCTGCCGCCGCCTCCGGAACAAAGCTCTAGTCCAAAAGAAAATTTACAATGTGTGATTTCTGTAGTTCTGTTACTGGCCGTGGTACCCTAGAGAAATCGGCAGCCAGATATGGTAGATTAAAAGAACAAACAGACTTCTAGTGGGCTCAAAACTGTGCAAGGCAGGTAGGGCCAGAGATTGCACTGATAGGTGGAGAAGCATTCCCCTCTTCATCTCTGTCTCTCTCTCGCTATACTATCTAGTCATCTTTCTTTCTTTTTTTTGGTTTCGGCTATACCAGGACTTATCAGATCCAATTCTACCTTATCAGACCTCAGAAGCGAAGCAGGGTCAGCCCTGGTTAGTATTTGGATGGGAGACCACCAAGGTAGTCCAGGGTCGCTATGTACAGCCTGGCAATGGCAAACCACCTCTGTTAGTCTCTTGCTTTGAAAATGCTTTGCAGCCAGTCACCATAAGTTAGCTGCAACTTGACTGCACTTCACACACAAGCGCATTTTGGACAGTAATAGTACCAGGGGTCATTTCCTGCAGGAGCACACAGGAGCGGAGCTCTGGCAGTAAAGAGCCCAGGGGGTGGGCACATGCAACAAGCCCCCCCCTGCTCCCAGCAGCCCTCAGTCAGAGCAAGAAGCAGCCAGGTAAGTTGCAGAGCCCCCCCCCCCGGCCCCCTGGTCCAAAACAGTCCAGTGGCACCTTTAAGACCAAGTTTTATCCAGGTACAAGCTCTCCCTCCTCTGTGAGGACAGATCTGCACGTTCCCCCACCCCCATAGCTAGCAATCCAAAACAGTCCAGTGGAGCCTGAGCGGTGGGTGTTGCCTTCTGACACACTTCCAGTGATGTCAGGGGGTGTGGCATATGCAAATAAGTTATGCTAATAATTTATGCTAATGAGCTCCTGCACCTCTTTTTCTACAAAATGACCCCTGAATAGTACTATATAACTTGGGGACCCAAGCCAGCAAAATATTTAGAGTGTCAGACTAAGATCTCAGAGACCCTGGCTCAAATCGTCATACTCCCATGATTCTGCCTTATACTGTATCAGAGCTTTTGGTCCATCAAGGTCAGTTTTGATGACATAGGCTAGCAGCAGCTCTCCAGGGTCTCAGGTAGGGAGTCTCTCACAACACCTACAGCCTGGTCCTTTTGGCTGGGGATAACCTGGGATTGAACCTGGGACGCTCTGCATGCAAAGCAGAGGCTCTTCCACTGAGCGGCAGCCCCCCCCCCCAACTGCCACGAAGCTCACCAAGTGGCCTGCCGTGGTCCTGTCACACACTGTCAGCCTAACCTGCTTTAAAGGATTGTTGTGATGCTAAATTGGGGAAGAGTGAACTGCGTGTGCCACGCCTGAGTTCTTTGGAGGGAAAGTAGGATAAAAATGTGAGAGAGAGAGAGAGAGAGAGAGAGAGGGAGAAAACTGAGGAAAATTTTTTTTTAACTGGGAGGAAGTGATGTAGAAGAGAGAGAGAGAGAGAGAGAGAGAGAGAACTGTAGAAATCAACAGAGGAAAGGGTAGGGATGCAGTGTTCCCTCTAAGCTGAGTTAGTGTGAGCCAGCTCACAGTTTTTTAGCCTCCGGCTCACACATTTTTGTCATAGCTTGGGAAGGAGGACTCCAGAGCAAACTGATTGATGCAGTAGCCCAATTGCTCGCTCACAACTTTAATGCCAGTAGCTCACAAAGTAGAATGTTTTGCTCACAGGACTCCACAGCTTAGAGGGAACATTGGTAGGGAGCATCTGCCTCCGAGGTAGTATGACTTACAGCCCAGTTCTACCTCTTCTAGTGAGCTTTTTGGTGTGAAAAGGGCAGAGTACCCTTTTAACACCTCATGATCCTTTGAATAGCAAGGGATCCCATTGAGTTTCTCAATTCAGATCAGAACTGCAGGGCAGAGGGCGGAAAGGGTCAGCCTTTCTTCCTCCTGTATAGTTTCCCCGTCTGAAACTGACAACCCTAACCCTGTTATTACTTGGGATAAGACAAAGTGGCAAGGAAAAACAGGGCAACTTTCTTATTTGTTTTCCAGGGATCATAAAACCCCAGAGGGGGAAATTTATCTGCATAAATAAGCAAAGGCCAGGGTTAACCCCCCCCCTCTTTTGGTGTAGTGGTTAAGTGCGCAGACTCTAATCTGGGAGAACCGGGTTTGATTCCCCACTCCTCCACTTGCACCTGCTGGATGACTTTGGGCAAGCCATAGCTCTGATAAGAGCTGTTCTTGAAAAAGAGCCATTTCTGTCAGAGCTCTCTCAGCCCCACCTACCTCACAGGGTGTCTGTTGTGGGGAGGGGAAGGGAAAGGAGTTTGTAAGCTGCTCTGAGACTCCTTCAGGTAGTGAAGGGCGGGGGTATAAATCCAGGCTCTTCTTCTCCTTCTCCTCCTCCTCCTCCTCTTTCCCCCATGTCTGACCTGGATGGCCCAGGTGAGGCCAGTTTAATCAAATCTCGTAAACTATTCAGGATTGGCCCTGGTTAGTACTTGGATGGGAGGAGACCACCAAGGAATTACAGGGTTGCTATGCAGATGTAGGCAATGACAAACCCCTCCGAACATCTCTTGCCTCGAAAACCCCATGGGCTTGCCATAAGTCCATTGCCACTTGATGGCACTTTCCACCACCAGACTAGCAGCCATTGCTACAGCTCGTTGTAACATACAACACCTTTGTAACACGCTGTGGAATGTTTTTAACATTTGTTTTGAAAAAGCATACCCTACCTCTTCTGGCTTAGCATTTTGTAGACATAACATACAAATCAGCATGAATAAACTATATCAGATTATTATGCACAAGCGCAAATAGACACCAAATCAAGCCATACGAAACTGCATTGTGAAAACCACAAGATAAACTTTGTACCCCTGCTGTGTTTAGCAAACAATCTCTTCTGTTTATCACTTGCTCTGAAAACACTACGGGGTTGCCATAAGTTGGCTGCGAGTCATATTCCCTCTAAGCTGAGTTAGTGCGAGCTAGCTCACAGTTTTTTAGCCTCCAGCTCACAGATTTTTGTCTTCGCTCAGGAAGGATGTGGCTCCAGAGCAAACAAATTAATGCAGCAGCCAAATCGCTCGCTCACAGCTTTAATGCCAGCAGCTCACCAAGTAAAATGTTTGCCCATAAGACTCCACAGCTTAGAAGGGAGTATTGGCTGTGACTTGAGGGAGGTTTCTACTGCCACACACCACACACACACCACACCTCTATCCAAACCAGAGGTATGCACAACTGAACCAAGAGTCCATCAGCCTATCATCCTGTTTCAAATGGTACACAGTTAAAAAGCTGGTGTTTGTACAAAGCATCTTAAATCCAGAGGTGGACTGCCCCTGCAACTGGAGATGTCCTTCAGCTATCTTGGCTAAGAGCTGCTGGTTTGATTTTTGCTGTCAATGAAAAACTGGGTATTTTCAAGGCTGTTTTGATGGGGCTCGGTCATGTATGAGACTTTTGTTTCTTGCCTCGTTGAAAACCCATTTCACTGCTTCAATCCCGGCTTTCTGTTTGGCTTTGGAGGCTTCTCTGCTATGTGGGTGATAATGTGGCACTCAAGGTCTCCGTTGGTTTCATGGCATGAGAGGAGGTCTCTGTCGCTTTGTGCCAGTAAACAAAGGAAGCATGGCCTTTCCTGACAATGATGAGAGGCTAAACACCCATTGAATGCAACGCTTGTGAAGTCTGAAGCAACGTCCTTGATGAAGGAACAGTGTGGGGACTAGAAAGCCAGAGCTGAACCGGGGCCAACCTTCCTGTAGCACTTTCCCAAACGTACGGCAGTTCTTGTTTTATTTTATCTTTTAAATCGTTCATGCACTGCCTCCTCACCCTAAGTTCTTGAGGGGGTGTATGAGAATACAAGCTGCACGCTGCAAAAAAAAAAAATTGCTTTCTTTTTGCAAATACGATAAGCAAACCCCCAAATGTACTTTGTTCACAAAACCCATGACTTTTGAGTGGGGTGCCCCATATGCTTGCATTAATGATTACTGGTAGGTTGCTGTTTTAAATCAGTGGTTTCAGAGCGGCTTTGCATTTGGTAGCATCAAATGTGGTGACCAGCTGAGCTGCCGCTATAGGCACAGGCTCACAATTTACCAGCTTGCTGGGATAATGTATGACCTAGGGTCCTCAAGCGTAGGTCATATATGGTTTCAAACCAGCTACATTTTTAGCGTGCGTGCTGTGTCTTCACCTTTGTGGCAGCAAGTTGGTGCACGCTCACCATTTTTTGGACTGAAGTACACAGGCAGCTGCGCCAGAAATGAACCTCAGCTATTGGGATATAAGGCAGGGGTGTCGAACTCATTTGTTATGAGGGCCGGATCTGACATAAATGAGACCTTGTTGGGCCGGGCCATGTGTGTCATAAAATGTAATCCCAGGTAGCAGAGATATAAACTTTATAAAGGACACGAACACAAAGAGGGTTTTTTTTTACTTAAAATAAAAACATGCTTTAAACATTAGCACTCTTGCAATATTTTGTTTATTAAACAGTGTCTGATAACTGACACCTCTTGCTCTGAATTAATGCATCAAAATGTCTGTCCTGTTGCAATCTTGAGTATGCTGTTCAGGTGTCTATCTGTAAGCTGCAAACCTACGATGATGCAGCAGACCTGGAAGAAGAAGCAGAAGACAGCCAGTTCCACTGCGGGCCTGATAGAAGCCCTCTGGGGGCCTAATCTGGCCCCAGGCTGCACGTTTGACACCCCTGGTATAAGGGCTCAGGGACCGCCATTCCTGTTTGTATCTGACAAAGGGAGCGTGGACTCTCAAAAGCTTATACCCCAGAAATCTTGTGGATCTTCAAGGGGCTGTCAGACTCAGATCTTGCACCAGACAGACATGGCTACTGACCTGAAACGATCCAGTTTATACCACTTCCATAAACACAAATTCACTTGACTTTGGGACTTGTGTAGCCAAAATGGACGAGACTGGAATGCGAGAGAGAGACATCCCATCCACACAACCACCCAGAAGGCATGATTGGATTGAAATTACGGGTTTATTGTTATTATGTTGCTATGTCATTAGCTGCCCAACTCCCATTCTGGGGTAGAAGTGGGATACAAATTGAATAAAATAAATACATTTTATAAATCAAGGAATGTAATGTTTTGGTAAGTCCCCCCTCCCCCGGTAGGCTAGGCTGTGAGGATCGGAGAGGGGGGGAGAAGCCACAGGAAAGCAGCACAAGAATACGCCTGCACAAAATACTTGTGATATCATTTAGAACCATTTTGAGCATTCGATAAAAAGCAGCCGTTTTGTTTTGAGTGTCCAAGGCACCTGCTGCC
Source organism: Gekko japonicus (assembly GCF_001447785.1). NCBI lineage: Eukaryota > Metazoa > Chordata > Lepidosauria > Squamata > Gekkonidae > Gekko > Gekko japonicus. Next base: position 3,208,535 of record NW_015164181.1, on the reverse strand, counting down.
CATCTGTGATCCAGTTATGACTTGAACAGAGTGGGGTTCACTTCTCACGGTTTAAGAACAAATTGCTGGTTCGCCGTTTGTTTCTCGGAAGCCCCGTCTGGCGATAGGGGCTTCCGAGGGGTTTCTCGGAAGCCCCATCTCGCAAAGGAGGCTGGCAATGTCTCTGCCCTTTGAAACACAGTTCTAAATGGGACGTAGGCGGCTCTTTACATGCGGATAGTTTCTACCCTCCAGCAGTTCCCTACTAGAGTAATTTATCTCAATCTGACCTGCCAAACTCTATGACTAGTGATGTCACACAATTCAATTGCAGGATGGATGGAGATGGGGCAGAGAAGAGGAGAGCCATTGCAGTGAGTGATTAGACATGGGATGGAAGAAGGGGGAAAGCAGGTAGAATCCCACTTACTTCTGCCAACAGGTCATCTTCACTTTCCCCCAAATGTGGGGTAGACAGAAGGCATGGAGGAACAGTTCTGTCTCTGGGTGATCCTGCATCTAGCAGTCACTCCGCATTTTCTCAACACTGAGGAAAAGGTGCAGCTCAAAGCCGCATTCAAACACCCCGGGGCAATACCGTACTGACTGCGAAGTCACCCCTGAACGGCCATGTCTATGCAGAAGGTGCCATAAAACCCGATGACCAAAGAAAGTGAAAGCAGCATGCAATGCAGAGGGGAATTTCTGTTCCAAGGTGGGTTTGGTAAGCCTAGTCTAGGGTATACTGGGATTGCCAACTTCCAGACGGTGCCTGGAGATCTCCTGCTCTTACAGCTGATCTCCAGATGGCAGAGATCCGTCCCCCTGGAGAAAATGGCTGCTCCGGAGGGTGGACTGTACGGCATTTCAATGAGAAGGAACTACCCTGCTGAGGTCCCTCCTCTTCCCAAATCCTGGTCTCCCTAGCCTCCACCCCCCCCCCCCAGTTCTCGAGGTACTTCCCAACCCAGAGCTGGCAACCCAACAGGCCAAGTTAGAAATCATTGCCCTGTTTAGTTCAGCCCTTGTCTCCCCCGACTGACTCAGCTCTCTTTTCATAATAATATCCTGCCTTCGTTTCCAGGAAAGGGAAAAGCTCAGGCAATTAGCAAGAGAGCGAGCGAGCGTCTAGGTCCCTCACAGACTTTTCCTCCGCTCACTCCTACGTTTTGACTGAATCTCTATATCACTCCCCTGACAGGTGAGCTGACCACATCGGGGACTGTGATTAAACCATCCTTCATCCTGCCCCAAGGAGCTGTCAGGCTCCCTACCATCTCCCCGGGAGCTACTAATCAGATTCTGCTAGGCATGTAGAAAATTCTCCTTGCAGATATTGTTACCATCCTGAGATGGGCCATTGACCGATGGCCTTGGAGAAATCTAGCCTCACAGTGGGGCATTATCTGACCCCCTTTGGCTTCCAACTCAAAGATGAGGGGGGAGGTACATGGAACGAGTGGGGACTCTAGATGTGGGAATTATCTGTGGAACACTGTGGGGTGCACGTGGAGGGCTGGGCCATGACATATCATCATGTCCTGAATGTGGCCCCACAGTGTAACCAGGGCTATTTTTGTGCAGGAACGCACAGGAACGGAGTTCCGGCTGGCTCCTGAGTTGGCCACACCCAGCAGGAACTCATTAGCATAATAGGCCACACCCAACAGCAGAAACTCATTAGGATTGGCTACATTAGGGGTGTGTGGCCTAACATGCAAAGGAGTTCCTGCTACAAAAAAGCCCTGGGTTTTGACAACAAACAAGGTAAACAGAATAAGAAGCAAAAGGTGGGTGTGGCTGCATGGCCGCACTTCTGGTAACATGTGCTAATATGTTGTGCTGTCAAGGGTGTGGCCTAATATGCTAATGAGTGTCTGCTGTTGGGTGTGGCCTATTATGTTAATGAGTTCCTGCTGGGCTTTTTCTACAAAAAAAGCCCTGAGTGTAACTATTCGCTGTTTCGAAGGAGGAGAAGGAGGAGAAGGAGGAAGAGATGACTGGATTTCTACCTCGCCCTTCACTAACGAAGGAGTCTCAGAGCAGCTTACAATCCCTTTTCATTCCCCCCCCCCACAACAGACACCATGTGAGCAATGGTCCCTCTAAGCTGTGGAGTCTTGTGAGCAGAAATTCTACTTTGTGAGCTACTGGCATTAAAGTTGTAAGCAAGCGATTTGGCTATTGCATAAATTATTTTGCTCTGGAACCATCCTTCCTGAGCTAAGACAAAAATCTATGAGCTGGACGCTAAAAAACAGTGAGCTAGCTCACACTAACTCATCTTAGAGGGAACACTGCCTGTGAGGTAGGTGGGGCTGAGAGAGCTCTGAGAGAACAGCTCTGAGAGCACTTATGACTGACCCAAGGGCACACCAGCAGCTGCATGTGAAGGAGTGGGTAATCAAACCCGGTTCTCCCAGATTGGAGTCCACGCGCCTAACCACCACACCAAACTGGCTCCTAGCCATTACACCAAACTGGGAGGGTGAGGTTGGGGAACAGGAGGGACTTAATTTGGTGCGTTCTTTAGACATTCATTTGGTGCATTCTGTAATATTGTGAAAAGGAATGAAAGTGGACTTTACTTGAAGACTTTGGGAAAGGAGCAGAGAAAGGTGGAAGGTTATGCAGAGATCATACGTCTAAGCTGGCAGGCAAGCATGTAAGTTGCTAGATATCCAGGCAAGCCTCCAAAGAGTTCAGTGTGCAGAGACAGACACACCCATAAACTTGCATTGAGGAGCGAGGCCAGAATTGAGGGAACACTGTCTGTGAGGTAGGTGGGGCTGAGAGAGCTCTGAGAGAACAGCTCTGAGAGCACTTATGACTGACCCAAGGGCACACCAGCAGCTGCATGTGAAGGAGTGGGTAATCAAACCCGGTTCTCCCAGATTGGAGTCCACGCGCCTAACCACTACACCAAACTGGCTCCTAGCCATTACACCAAACTGGGAGGGTGAGGTTGGGGAACAGGAGGGACTTAATTTGGTGCGTTCTTTAGACATTCATTTGGTGCATTCTGTAATATTATGAAAAGGAATGAAAGTGGACTTTACTTGAAGACTTTGGGAAAGGAGCAGAGAAAGGTGGAAGGTTATGCAGAGATCATACGTCTAAGCTGGCAGGCAAGCATGTAAGTTGCTAGATATCCAGGCAAGCCTCCAAAGAGTTCAGTCTGCAGAGACAGACACACCCATGAACTTGCATTGAGGAGCGAGGCCAGAATTGGCAATTAGAGAGGGCCAGATGGCAATCCCCGGGTCATCTGATGCATGCTGGGCAGCAGAGCTGCAGTACACCTTCTGGCCTGTTGCAGTAGTGGCACTGTAGTGCTGCAGAATTCAAAGGTTGTGTTGGGAATATGGTTCCTTAGCCACTACTACCAAACTTGGCTCAAGAAACCGAACACCTTATACCCAATGTGAAAGCAGATTGTTTTTTCCAGTGTTGGAGAGGCTACATCAGCAAGAGGTTTGGGGTCGCTTTGAGATTTGAGCCTGGATGCGATTGATGCATCCACTGCGCTCTTTCGCAGACCACACATGACAGGGTGCATTCCTCTCCTTGCACCAGCTTGTGGCATTCCAGCTGGAGACACCCACCCAACTGATATCAGATTCCTGATCGCCCGCCCAGTTTCCCAACACCCCGTCCAGTTGCTGCCACAGAAACATCAGGAAACCCAAAGCAGCGCTGGCACCACCTCCCGTCAAAAGGCGCTTCCTCGGATACTCTCACGTTGGTGGTTGTTGCTGAGTGTGGACACAAAGCAGGAAATGGGTGACGCAACAATAAAAGCATTTGGTTTGTGTAATCAGCAAAACAATTTGCAGCATGTACAAACTCGGCTGCTGGATTTGGGGAAGGGAGACGGTGGCAACCCCCCGGAACAGTAGGATCACCTCATTATTCACAGGCGAAATTGCCAAGGGCTTTCCGGCCAGACATGAATAATCTCAGATGCTCAGCTGGCTCACTCAGAGTCCTGCCACATCACCTCCCTTCATTTGGTTCCTAATTTCCAAGCAGCGCATTAATGAATGTGCCTGGATTTAGACTCCTTTGCCCAGAGCTCTGGTGCAATTTATCACTTGGATAGCTTCTGACAGAGCATGTGTATGCGCCTTTTCGCATGAAACACTCCAGCCAAGGGACACAGCTAGCTAGCATCTTGTCCTGGCTCCCCACAGATGTGTGTGTGTGTAGAATCTAACCTCTTCTCTTTTTTGCTTTTAATGAAGAAGGAACTAAAAATTCCAGGGGGGATAAAAGGAGTAAGACAAGGTTTGTGACTGAGAGCCCCTGGGAAATGGTTGTGAGACAGGATGGAGCCTTCTCCGATGACAGATTGAATACTGGCGATCTATGGCTGGGATTGGCTGCCATCAAATATTCGGGATGTACAGATTTCTTCTCCCTCCTCCTCTGCCCCAATTCCCTTCCTCTGTTCTTCCAGATGGGTAGCTGTGTTAGAAGAGGAAGGAGAAGAAGAGATTGGATTCATACCCTGCCCTTCACTACCCAAGGGAGTCTCAGAGCAGCTTACAATCTCCTTTCCCTTCCCCTCCCCACAACAGACACCCTGTGAAGTAGGTAGGGCTGGGAGAGCTCTGACAGAAACTGCTCTTTTTCAAGAACAGCTGTGCCAGAACTATGCTTAGGAGTCTCAGAGCAGCTTACAAACTCCTTTCCCTTCCCCTCCCCACAACAGACACCCTGTGAGGTAGGTAGGGCTGAGAGAGCTCTGACAGAAACTGCTCTTTTTCAAGGACAGCTCTTATCAGGACAATGGCTTGCCCAAGGTCATCCAGCAGGTGCAAGTGGAGGAGTGGGGGAATCAAACCCGGTTCTCCAAGATTAGAGTCTGCGCACTTAACCACTACACCAAACTGGCTAGTTTGTCTGTAGCCGTTCATTTATCGTATGGCAGAGTTACACACAGGAAGTATATAGTAATATAAAATATGTAACCGAGTTGATACAACGAGTATGCAGACTGATTGGGCAATCCCCCTAAATACTAATACCTAGATTTTCAAACCACTCAGTCGCAGCTGGGGAGAGTTCTAAGAGCTCTGTCACATAACTCTGGAACACACGATGCTCACATTCCTGTGACAGATGAAAAATAGTTTGCCGGGCCGCACCACAGTCATATTCGGGTCCTGGTATTTTGCCCCATTTAAGCAACAGGTCTGCACAACTGCCAAAGCCTGTTCATATTCCATTAGCCGTCTTCCATACTTTATGCGGCAAGTCAAATCCTTCAGGCCTCTCATTGGTGTTTATCAGGTTATGGATATCAGGTGGAACTGATTGCATCCACATTCACAACCATACATTCCCTTCGAGTGAAATTTTGTGATTGCGGGATTTTATTGCTGGGTGTTGGGATCTTAGTCTGGATAGGCCAGCATCAGCCATGTCTTTGTGGACAGGCAACTCTCTGTTCTCAATGATCTTTTTATATTCACAAAGAAGTGCATCTTGTCTTCGGAGACGTGGCACAACGTGGGTAGCCAATACGTTGGCGTGGGTTTAATTACATCTGCTGATGGTTCTCATTGTTGTGCTGAGCCGGACATCAAGTATGTGGACATGGGTGCCCTGACCTGGATAGCCCAGGCAAGCCCGATCTTGTCAGATCTCAGAAGCTAAGCCGGGCCGACCCTGGTACGTATTTGGATGGGAGACCTCCAAAGAATACCAAGGTTGGGAGGGAGAGGCAGGCTATCAAGTCACTTTTTTGAACACCCTCCATGACCCAGTAGGAGTCGCCAGAGGTCACCATGACTTCCAGGCATAGGCACGCACAAACACACACACACACAAATGCAAAAAAAGGTTTGTGGACATGGGGGCTGTTGAGCTCAGAAGGGCAATAGGCCTGTAACTTTCTACCAGATGTTTTGGTTTTCCAGGTTTCAGAATAGCAACTGTCTTTGGTTCCTTGAATACCCCTGGGAGTCTTAAGAACATAAGAACATAAGAGACACCAATGTTGGATCAGGCCAAAGGCCCATCCAGTCCAACACTCTGTGTCACACAGTGGCCAGAAATACCAGTGCCATCAGGAGGTCCAGCAGTGGGGCCAGGACATTAGAAGCCCTCCCACTGTTGAGCCCCCCCCAAGCACCAAGAAGACAGAGCATCACTTGCCCCAGAGCCCCTAGCTATACCTTGTGGCTAATAGCCACTGATGGACCTCTGCTCCATATGCTTATCTAATTCCCTTTTGAAGCCGTCCATGCTTGTAGCACCCACCACTTCCTGTGGCAGTGAATTCCATGTGTTCTTCCTGTTCTCATGATGCCAGTGAAAATTTTTCCAGCCACTTCTTAGTGAACATGCCACTGTTGATCAGGAACTCATTGTGGATGTAGTTAAAGCCTGGTGCCTTTCCACTCTTGATGTTCTCCAGTGCCTTGGAAATCTCATCGGCATTAAAAAACCCTAACCTCACAGTCTGCAGGACAGGTGCATTTCAAACTCTGGAGTTCTTTTTTTATCCTGATTGCAAAATCCCAATCCTTTGAAGCTCTGGATAGGGATACCAGTCGGGCAGCTACCTGGTTTGATGTTACCTCCGGATTTCCTCAAAGCACAGGTGAGCTTGCACCTAGTTTTTTCAACAGGCTCCAGGCTTTCCTACTGAATGACTGAAATCCAAATTCACAACTGCTTCGGTCCATTTTTGTCTACATGCAGCATCGAGTTCATGCGGTACTTCATCTGATACTGCTCAAGTGAGCAGTGACTCACGAAAGCTCATCCTCTGCCACAAATTTTGTGAGTCTTTAGGGTGCTACTGGACTCTTACTCTTTCCTTCTGTTCTTCCAGAATTTCTCTCTGCTCTGCAATCCACTCTGGGAAGAGGAAAGCCCAGAGCGGTGACATATATATGTATGTGCCATCAAGTTGCAATGAGGCACCCTCAGTAGAAATATGGTATAAGAAACTTTGGACTCATTACTTAATGGATGCAGTCTCCAACAAACTAAATTGCATGTCACAAAACCCAATAAAGTCTAATTTCATAGAGAAATGGTACCCAGTGCTAGATTATCTGTCACAAAAACAATTTATCTCATCTGATTGGTCTCAATATCACAAATGGATATAAGATTAATGCAATGTCCAGTTCCGCAAATTCTCATACTTACTTACTTATATCATCTCCACTAGCTCTAATATTTCCTTTTCTTTCTTCTCTTTCTTACCGCTCCAATAGTTCGGGATGCTTCCTAATGTTCCTATCAAGTTTACGCTAAGTCTGTTATCTTTCTACTGAAATCATATTCGGAAGTGTGTTGAGTAATGTATTGTAATTCTTTGAACATGTTATAACGTTGTACATACGCAGGAACTATTTACAGGATGTGAATGTAATTGGAAAATTAATTGTTCACTGTTTGAAGTGTTAGAATTGTTAAAAATTGAAAAAATAAATTAAAAAAAAAAAAGTTGCAACTGACCTACGGCAACCCCAGGCAAAGGGCTTGCAAGGCAAAGGAGAAGCAGAGGTGGGTTGCCATTGCTTTCCTCTGCAGAATCTTCCTCGGTGGTCCCCCATCCAAGTATTGATCCCGTTTAGCTTCTGAGATCTGATGAGCTTGGGCTATATACCATACCATTCCACAGCCCAACAGGGACATACAGAGACACAACAGGCAGGCTCCACGGAAGGCATATAAAATTCTGCTGCATCTCTGCATCAGGAGCGGCTGACCGGTCCTGTCATTTCTGATGCAGGAGGAAGGGCAAAGACACTCACTTGCCTTAGAGAAAGGGGGGGTGGGGGAGAGAACAGAACAGTGATGGATATAGCCTCCTCTATGGGTAGGTCTTTTGAGTTTTTTCATTATCTAATTAATTGGCTATTTTTGACTTACTGGCCATTCTTGCACAGTGCATCAATGTTCAGCATAGAGCATGTGATTAGAGTCCACATCTTTAGTTAAAAGGACTTCAGGTGCGGGAAAAGACCTCTCTCTCCATGAGATCCTGGAGACGGACAAAACACAGGCCAACAGCCCCAAAGCCTGATTCAGTGTGTGATCCTATCCTCAGCTTTCACCCGTTAACCCCAATTAAGATCTACGGTTGTGGTAATTCAGCACTAAGGCCACACACCTCTCTCTTTCTCTTTCATGTCATCTGGAGAATTCAATGAGACATGGCCTTGGAACGGGAAACTGGACTGGCATGTAGCATAAGCGCTATCCCTGCAGAGCATGGAGACCACTTACTGCTAATGGCGTGGAAGTCCAAATGGCTTCTGCTGCAGCCCTGGCGATTACGTCACCAGCCATCGTAAAATGCACGTAGCCGTTTTGCTTCCTAGATCATGAATCGTCACATAAACCAAATGTACCAATTCAGCAAGACTGACATGTGCAGCCTGAGGAAATCGGGTAAACAAGTCTGGAAAATACATTTGGGAAAGCGAGGATCTTTAGAACCCTGTCATCACATGAATGTGTTGAGCAACTCAGCACGTCTGGACACTGGAGAGGCGCTAGATCACTCTAAGTGTGTATAGTTGTTGTCTCCTTGAATAGAGAGCCAGTTTGGTGTAGTGGTTAGGAGTGCGGACTCTAAGCTGGGAGAACCGGGTTTGATTCCCTACTCCTCCACATGCAGCTGCCGGTGTGACCTTGGGTCAGTCACAAGTTATTTCAGAGGTGTTCTCTCAGGGGCAGTTTGCGAAAGAGCTCTCACAGGCCCATCTACCTCACGGGGTGTCTGTTGTGGGGAGGGGAAAGGAAAGGAGATTGTAAGCCGCTCTGAGACTCCCTTGGGTAGTGAAGGGCGGGGTATAAATCCAATCTCTCATCCCTTCTTCCTCTAGGAGGCCTCTTTCTTTGTCTTAACCTGGGAGCTGCCCTCTGATCCCTCCTTTCTCCCTGTGCTCTTTTCTCCCCCCTTCTCCACATGGCTCCTCATGGAGTCACACGTCTCTACAGGTCTCTCTTGTAGAAACTGTGCCATACTTCCATGATAACGCATGATGCCGGAGTAGCTCTCTCCACTTGTGATCGGGAGAGTACTCTTTAGATTAGGCTTCTTTCTCTCCTTTTTACTGCAGCCTGGATGTGAACCGGCTCTGCTTGAGTAAATGGAAGTACTTTTGTAATGTGCTTCCTGGGAACATCTATTTACTGAAGCGATATCATGCTTATACTCAGGGCTTTTTTTGTAGAAAAAGCCCAGCAGGAACTCATTAGCATAATAGGCCACACCCAGCAACAGAAACTCATTGGCATATTAGGCCACACCCCTGACAGCACAGCTCATTGGCACATTAGGCCACACCCCCATGTTACCAGAAGTGTGCTCATCCAGCCACACCCACCTTTCACTTCTTATTCTGTTTACCTTGTTTGTTGTCAAAACCCAGGGCTTTTTTTGTAGCAGGAACTCCTTTGCATGTTAGGCCACACCCCTAATGTAGCCAATCATAATGAGTTTCTGCTATTGGGTGTGGCCTATTATGCTAATGAGTTCCTGCTGGGCGTGGTCAACTTGGGGGCCAGCCGGAACTCCGTTCCTGTGCGTTCCTGCCCCAAAATAGCCCTGCTTATAGTGACTGGGCAAACTCTGCTACATTAACCAAATATCTCAACAGAGCATTGGCTTGTGCTGCATGCACAGTTCTGTGGGATAGTCAGGGTGGCCTGTTCACCCAGGCCACCAGCCATGGAGGGGCATAAAGCAGAGCAGTCACCCCGTTCCCTGCAGTGGCATTGGGGAGCACCCCCAGCTCGACTTGATGGCTGGCCGTGGGGAGCCTTCTCTCTCCAGGAGACATGGGGGGTGGGTAAGGGGATGCCAACTTCCTGCTAGGGTTGCCAGCTCTGGGTTGGGAAGGTCCTGGAGATTTTGGGGGTGGAGCCTGGGGAGGGACCTCAGCAGGGCACAATGCCATACAGTCCATCCTCCAAAGCAGCCGTTTTTCTCCAGGGGAACTAATCTCTATTGTCTGGAGATCAGCGGTAATAACAGGAGATCTCCAGGTCCCACCTGGAGGCTAGCAACCCTGCATTCCTATGGGAGGCTAGCTTGGACACTCTGGGCCCTCTTGCCTGCAGGGTCAAAATGCTCAGGTTGGCCCTGTCTGTAGCAATGATCCACTATTGGATTGTCTTGTCTGTCACGAGACAATCCATCTGCAAATTACTGCGATAGCAGAATGACAGCACCGTCTCCAGCAATGTGTAGAGACGGCCTTGAACGTTCAGCTGCTAATGCAAAAGCAGGTGTCTTCTCTTTGGCTGCAGTGTCCTTGTTTGTCAGAGAAGACCTTGAATTTTATTTTTTATTTTTTTGCAGACTAGGGATCAGTGAGTAGCGCCATCAAATACATGAGGCGTCCTGAAAGTCCACGTCAGAATCTCTGCTTGGATTCTGGAGATCCGAATTAACCGTTCAGACTTCCAAAGCAGAACACATGCATCAGGAATCCTTCACTCTGCCATTTGTTTCCATGCCCTAATCTTCTGCAGGCACACCCAGTTTTGGCAGTTCCTTCTGTCCACATGTACCATATCTTCCCTTCTTGGCTACTGGCATCTGCCCATGGGTATTGTTTAAACCTTGCCAGAAAGATGGCATCCGTGGGCACCACGGTATTCACCAATACCTCTTGGTCTTAAAGGTGCCATTGGATTGTTTTGGGCCGGGGGGCTCTGCAACTTACCTGGCTGCTTCTTGCTCTGACTGAGGGCTGCTGGGAGCAGGGGGTGGGGCTTGTTGCATGTGCCCACCCCCTGGGCTTTTTACTGCCGGAGCTCTGCTCCTGTGCGCTCCTGCAGGGAATGACCCCTGCTACTGCTACAGACAGACTAACATGGCTACCCCATCTTGATCTTTTCAGTGGGAGTTGAGTTCTATCAGTTGTTTGCCAACCCCAGAGTGTCCTTCCTACCTCTCCTGCTTCTTTGCCTGGAATCTGTTCATGGCTTGAGCAGAAGGGGTTCTGTACCAACTGGCCCCCTGAGATCTCACACAAGCCCCCCAACACTCTTCTGTTTCCCTCCTCTCCCCCCCAAAGGCAGCTGATGAGCCCATTGCTGCCCGCGCTTGCAGGTAAGTGCGAATCCGTGCCAACCTTCACCGTGTAATTAAGTCCTGCTGTAATAATTTAATACCAGAGCGGGTCCTGAGCACGCAATTACAGTCATAACTCAAAATCACGGCTAATACATTTGTTGGAGAAGAGCCTCCCGGAGCTGGAAGAGAGAAGACAAGAGGGGGTGTTCTCGTGTGGAGGTGACCCTCACTCTCTGGGGGTGTCAGGCATTCTCCCTTGGGCAGAGGGGATTCTGCAAGGGGTGGCGTCTGTCTTTTGCCCACTGCTTCTTTGGTAGGGTTGCCAGCCTCCAGGTGGGGCCTGGAGACCTTTCGCTTTTACAACTGATCTCCAGCTGACAGAGATCAGCTCTCCTGGAGAAAATGGCTGCTTTGAAGGGTGGACTCTATGGCATTGGACCCTGCTGGGGCCCCTCCCCTCCCCAAACCCCGCCCTCCCCAGGCTCCACCCCCAAAGTCTCCAGGTATTTTCCAGCCCAGACCTGGCAACCCTATTCTTTGGCCTCACTCCCCATTTTGATTTCAGTCGCGTAACCCGAACTCCACAGGCCTTCATTTTCATATTGTCTTCTGTTTCCTTGCCCCAAATCTTTCTCATCAGAGGTGCTCATTTCCTCCCCAACATTATTTTTGTATCAATAAACCAAACGTTGTCCATTGGCATCTATCTGTGCCCCAAAGGTGTTCCACATCGCTGCTGCCTTCTTACTGCCCCTTCTGATCAGCCATTGAACGATTAATCCTGGGGTTATGGGATCCTGAAGGGGGGGGGGACCACACCTTTGATTCCACTAGGGTTGCCACCTCCAGGCTGGGAAATACCTGGAGATTTAGGTGGTGGAGGCTGAGGCAGGCGGGATTTGGGGAGGGACTTCAATGGAATATGAAGCCATAGAGTCCACCTTCCAAAGCAGCCATTTTCTCCAGGAAAACTGATCTCTGTCACCTGCAGGGGTCATTTCCTGCAGGAGTGCACAGGAGCGGAGCTCCGGCAGTAAAGAGCCCAGGGGGCGGGCACATGCAACAAGCCCCACCCCCTGCTCCCAGCAGCCCTCAGTCAGAGCAAGAAGTTTTAGTGACAGGGCCCCCCCCCAAGCCCCCCAGTCCAAAACAGTCCAGTGGCACCTTTAAGACCAAGTTTTATTCAGGTACAAGCTCTCCCTCCTCTGCGAGGACAGATCTGCCCGTTCCTCCCCCCCACCCCCAATAGCTAGGAATCCAAAACGGTCCAGTGGAGCCTGAGCGGTGGGTGTTGCCTTCTGACACACTTCCGGTGATGTCAGGGGGTGTGGCATATGCAAATAAGTTATGCTAATGAGTTATGCTAATGAGCTCCTGCACCTCTTCTTCTACGAAATGATCCCTGGTCACCTGGAGATCAGTTGTGATCCCAGGGGATCCCCAGCTGCCACCTGGAGGTTGGCAACCCTAGATTCCACACTGGAGGTGATGCAACAGCCCTCCACCAGGCAGCTTACAGTTCTGTGCCCCATAGCCTACCAGGCTCCCCACTTTGACCTGTGGCATGCTAGCATCCACCGACCTGCGGCCACTGTGAAGATTTTCAGGGCCCCGGTCCCCTCACACCAAGACAAACTGCTCAGACTGAGGGTTCCATAAGACACTGCCTTTATATGGCCTAGAAGAGCTGGATTGGTCATTGGGTGTCAGCTGACTGTCAAGAGAAGAGGCTGGTATCAATGGTGCCCTTCAGGAGCACAGCTCAGTCTTCAAGGATTGCTGATGGAGATGCAACTCTGTTGATATGGGAGCTGAGACCCTGGGTTCATGGTTGCTAGGAGATCCATTTTAGGTAGGGTTGCCAACTCTTCCTTGGGAAATTCCTGGAGATTTGTGGGCTGTCCTGGGGAGATTGGAGTTGGGGGTAAAGAGGGAGCTCATTGAGATTATGATGCCATAGATCTTCCCTCTGAAGTTGCCATTTTCCTCCAAGGGACCTGATCTCTGCAGTATGGAGACCAGTTGTAATTTAGAGAGAACTCCAGGCCCCCACCTATTGGTTACAGTGTGCGTTGTCTCTCAGACACTCTTGAGGCCCTGTAGGGAGCCCACGGCAGGTCACTCAGAGAAAGACGACTCAACATCTGGCCTTGTCCTGGAGACCATTCATGCTTCACATTTATTCCTAGGGTTTCCAACCTCCAGGTGGGGCCTGGAGATCTCTGAGAAGTTCAACTGGTCTCCAGTCTACAGAGATCAGTTCACCTGGAGGAAAAGGGCTCCTTTGGAGGGTGGACTCTATGACATTATACCCTGACAAGGTTGAGAGTGGCTAGGTCCCCCCTGGCCACCGGTGGGGGGATGGAAAGACAAGTTGCCAGATCCAGGTTGGGAAATTCCTGGAGATTCGGAGATGGAGCCTGGGGTGAGCAGGGACCTCTGTGGGACACCATGCCATAGATTCCACCCTCCAAAGCATCCATTTTCTCCAGGGGAACTGATCTCTGTAGTCTGGGGATGAGTTGTAATTCCTGGGAATCCCCAGGTCCCACCTGGAGGCTGGCACCCCTACTGAAGTCTCTCCTCTTCCCCAACCTCACACTCCCCAGACTCCTCCCCTCAAATTGCCAGGAGTTTCCTAACCCGGAATTGACAACCCTGCTTATTCCCTCCCCTTCCTCCAAGGGTGATCCCATTTCCGTCTCCTCGTGTATTGTAAATTAAGCTGAGAAGGAATGACTGGCCTCAGGTCACATACTATTGAGTCTATAAATCCTGAGTGTGGTGTAGTGGTTCCAGGGCTCTTTTTGTAGAAGAAACCCAGCAGGAACTCATTAGCATAATAGGCCACACCCAACAGCAGAAACTCATTAGCATATTGGGCCACACCCCTGACAGCACAGCTCATTAGCACATTAGGCCGCACCCCCATGTTACCAGAAGTGTGCTCATCCAGCCACACCCACCTTTTGCTTCTTATTCTGTTTACCTTGTTTGTTGTCAAAACCCAGGGCTTTTTTTGGAGCAGGAACTCCTTTGCATGTTAGGCCACACACCCCTAATGTAGCCAATCCTAATGAGTTTCTGCTGTTGGGTGTGGCCTATTATGCTAATGAGTTCCTGCTGGGTGTGGCCAACTCGGGAGCCAGCCGGAACTCCGTTCCTGTGCGTTCCTGCCCCAAAATAGCCCTGGTGGTTACAGGGTTGGACTAGGATCTGGGAGGCTCAGGTTCAAATCCCAACTCTGCTGTGGAAGCTCGTTGGGTGACCTTGGGCCAGTCACTCTCCCTCACAGCCTGGGGGTTTTTCATGTGAAGATAAAATGAAGGGAGAATGAGGTAAGCTGCTTTGGGTCCCCCCGAATGAATATAACTACCTAAATACATTAATGAACGAAAGAATGAAAAGCTTCTTCTTCCTGCATTTAAATCACTCTCTGTTTCTTGGACATGGATCCTTGGCCTGCGCCATGCCTGTCTTTCAGTTCCTTCATCCGTTGCCTTCCAGTGGAGATATACATCCCCCCCCCAAAAAAAAAGATATGTGAAGGTTCTGCCTTCCTCAAATCATTTAAGTGGAAGGTAAGTGATTTTTGTTAAACGAAAACAGGTCTCTGTTCGCTCAGCAGCCTTTGAACTGGTGTTCTTTTGATGTGTCACGCACATGGATGGTGCCGCCGTAGATGCCGTTGTGCAAGTGAATCGCTTCAGGGCTCCAAAGGAATACCAAGATGAAAGGGATTTGGCACGTGGTCTATGCCACATTGGATGAAAGTGGGTGCCTGGCAGGAGAGGAAGGGAGAGAAGGAGGAAGAGGAGGGGTGTTATGAGCACCTAAATGAAAACCTTGCCGCATCAAAGACCAAACTTGGACAATCCTGGGCGAGGCTTTCTGCTGAAACAAATCAACACTCAGTACCAGTTTAGCCCTGACTTGGTGTCAAGAACAGCTGGATTCTCCGACTTGCAAATTAATCGTGCCAGTTAAGCACACTTTGAACGTTATTTCCTTATTCTGCATAATTTATTCAGCAGTTTTGATCGCTTAACACATGTGCTGTGTTGAATAGTCTCCAGTTCTGCAGTTTCGAGTCAGCACTAAGAATTCCCGCCTCCACCAGATTAGACTCTGAGAATATTTACCTGCTCTCCCATCTTCTGCAGATCCACCCCCCCCCCTTTCCGGCTGTTGTTATGGCTTCCTTCCTGGAGTAGTCACATGAATGATGTCATCCAATGAGGGTGTGACAAAGTCAAGGCACTGTGTAGCTAATCAGGATTTGACAGTATGATGATGTCACTGAAGTCAAGTAAGGGCAGTGGAGAATGAAGGCAAGTGAAGGCAATTTAAAGGAAAAAGTGAACATTCGAATAAACGTTGGCCCCCAAACATAAAAATCGTCATTTGGACTCAGCCCTCATTTTGCATAATTTATTCTGATTCTGTTAGTTATGATCCTTCCAAGACCTTGCAAGTCTGTTTGCTGTTATTTCTCACACAAAGGCAAGCACATCTTGGCAACTGTAAAAACCACCTGTGTGTGGTGACCGACGGCAGTGCACTCTGGGCATGCTCAGGGGCACTTTATCACTGTGTCCCACCCTCAACAGCAGTGTCCACCATCCCAAATAGGCTCTTGCATTGAGTCCTGGTCCAATCATACACTACCATGCACACCAAAGATCCTGAGCCTGTAAGTTTGAAATCTATCTTCCTTTCCAATGTATTTGAAAAATCTAAATTTGTTCTACTGCTTCAGACCAACGCAGCTGACCATCTGGAACTATCACCAAAGAGACTGGCTGTGAATGAATAACGACTTTGATCCTATCGTTCCCCGTTCCGCATGTCCTGGACGGCTCCCTCTGTGGAGTGTGTCCCCTCTGAACATAAGAGCGTAAGAGAAGCCAATGCTGGACCAGACCAATGGCCCATCCAGTCCAACACTCTGTCACACAGTGGCCAAAAACACCAGGTGCCATCAGGAGGTCCAGCAGTGGGGCCAGGACACTGGAAGCCCTCTGCTGCTAGGACTTCCGCTTAGGCAAGAGTAATGTGTTGCAAGAAGCCCTTGCAGGATTTTATTGTTATTGCTGGATTATCAGCATACATATTGCTGTACAGAATTTCACAAAGCATAAACAGACAGGTGTCCGCCTCAAGGGGCTCGCGCTCTGCGGGCTGTGAACCACAATGTGAGCTTTTGTACAGCAGGTGTTCCAGCTCCCCAGAAACAATGTGCTTTGATGCATCTGAGGACTTTCTTTAATATATGTGTGTGTGTGTGTATGTCATTTCAAGGTCATTCCAGCACACCTCTCCAATCCCTGGGGAATCCTCACTTTACCAGCCTTTGCTGAAAAGGATTTTTTGTGTGTGTGTGCTTGGCACCAGCAGAGCGAGAGAGCGAGCAAGGAGATTGTCTCCTTTGCGTCAAGGGGAGGAGATAGGATTCTGCTCTGTCTTAGAAAACCGGCCTCCGCTGGGACCGAAAGGGACAGAGGCAGCGTCTGCTGCAGATAGCAGGCAGCTTTTCCATCTCCTCCTGTCTCCTGTCCCTTCGTTCCTGTCTATCTCTCGCACAGCCAGCAGCCTGCCTGTCTCTTTATCTCTCCCCGCAGGGTTTTTTTTTTTTTGGGGGGGGGGGTGTCTTCTGTGAATAACTGGGAGAAATATTGTTATCTGCAGTCTTTCCCCCTTGCCTGAGCTGCAAGAAGTTGAAGTGACAGCAGCTGCAGGTTTGGTTTCCTTGGGACAAAAGAACAGGGGAAACTGCTGGTCTTTTTTTTTTTTTGTCTGTTTGTTGCCGATACCTGCTTACTTATGCTTATTGAATAGAATTGTCTTCAGGCCGGGTAGACAGTCTTCAAAGCACAAGCATAGTGGGGCAGCCTGGGATAGTGGGTTGTGTGTCAGACGAGGATTGGAGAGACCCTGGTTCAAATCCCATTCCACTGTGGATGCATTGAGTGCTCTTGTCCAGTTGCTTTCTTTCAGCCTAGCCTACCTCACAGGGTTGTTGTGAGGATAAAATGGAGGAGGGATGAATCTGGTACATGGCTCAGGCTCCTTGGAGGAAGGATCCAAAAGGGATAGATGGATCCCCCCCCCAAGCAAACAGTGGGCTTTTTGCAGCCCTTTAGTCAAGACCATTAAGAAGAAGAAGAAGAAGAGGAGGAGGAGGAGGAGGAGATTGGATTTATACCCCCCCCTTCACTACCCAAAGGAGTCTCAGAGCGGCTTACAAACTCCTTTCCCCACAACAGACACCCTGGGAGGTAGGTGGGGCTGAGAGAACTCTGACAGAAACTGCTCTTTTTCAAGAACAGCTGTGCCAGAACTATGGCTTGCCCAAGGTCATCCAGCAGGTGCGAGTGGAGGAGTGGGGAATCAAACCCGGTTCTCCCAGATTAGAGTCCACGCACTTAACCACGACACCAAACTGGCTCTCCAGTCCAAGCTGCCACACTTGAAGCTGTCTGATACAGGGTCAGACCCTTGGTCCATCAAGATCAGTCTTGTCTACTCTGATTGGCTATGGCTCTCCAGGATCTCAGGCAGAGGACTTGCACATCACCCACTGCCTGGTCCTTTTAATTGGAGTGGCTGGGGATTGAACCTGTGGCCTCCTGCCTGCCCAGCCAGATGGTCTACCGCTGAGACACAGTTCCTGTCAAATTTCCAGCTTCTGTCTCCTTCTCTGGCTGCATTTCAGCATGGAAGCTGGTTTTCTTTCTAACCTTGCCAGCCCTGACAAAGGAGCCACCTAGTCCAGCATCCTCTTTCCCACAGAAGTCAAAGGCTTGCAGGAAGCCCACAAAAGACTCTCTGATGGAGAGTTCCCCTCACGGCAACTTATTTCAGCTGCACACGGCTCCCAAAACGGACGGGCTGTTTAGTCATTACAGCCAGTAGCCACTGACAGACCTGTCCTTCCTGAATGCATCTGATCCCCATTTAAAGCCATCTAAGCCAGACATGGCGGCAGCGGATTCTGTAAAGTAATTCTGCATTGCATGTATTTTATTTATATTTATTTATTTATTTATTCGATTTATACCGCGCCCTCCCCGCCAAAGTAGGCTCAGGGCGGCTTACATAAAAATTAAAACAGATAAAAACAGAGCATATATAAAACCCCAGACAGGCAGGGGTGGGGAGAGGCAGGGAGGAAGCAACTTACCCTCCCTCTTCTCCTGCCTCCTCCTGGCTGAATGAGGGCCGGAAGCGGGGCGGCCGGAAGCAGGGGGCGGGGCTTCATCATGTGCCCCGCCCCTGTACCTCACCCGGGGGAACTGCGATCCCCCACGATCCCCCCCAAAATGACCTCTGCTATCATCTCAGTCCGATTCGTGCCAGCGAAGCACAGGCCGTCAATGGTGGTATTAGGGCACAGGGTCTTAAACTTCTGTACAGCTATTAGGTGATACTCCTTGGTTAAATGTCTGGTGGAAGAGCTCCGTCTCGCAGGTCCTGTGGAACTGTAAAAGGTCCCGCAGGGCCCTAGTATCTTCTGGCTCATTCACCAGTGCAGAGCCGCCACTGAGAAGGCCCTGGCCCTGGTCGTAGCCAGCCTGGCATCTTTGGGACCCGGGAGGGCTAGATGGTTTTGAGACCCTGAATGCAGTACTCTCAGAGCAGGGCTCTTTTTGGGCAGGAACGCACAGGAACGGAGTTCCGGCTGGATTCAGAGTTGGCCACGCCCACTACAGCCAAAACCTCTGTGTGCATGGCTACAGTGGGAAGGCCTGGAGAGTGACCCCCCTGGCAACTCTGAAGTGGGGGGGGGCGGTGGGCCTGGAAGGATTGGGGAGGCATTTAAATGCCTCCCCGTGCCTTCCCTGGCCTGTCGAAGGGCCGTCTTGCCCGGGCTCCCTGCAGCCGCAGGGCACCCAGGCAAGCCAAGGGAAGGTATGGGGGTGTGACCTAATATGCTAATGAGCTGTGCTCTCGGGGGTGTGACCCATTATGCTAATGAGTTCCTGCTGGCCTTTTTCTACAAAAAAAGCCCTGTCTCTGAGGAACATGTGGGGAAAGGCGGTCCCTCAGGTATGTAGGCCCCTGACCATAAAAGGCTTTAAAGGTGTGAACCAGCACCCTGAAGTGAATTTGGTAAGCTATAGGCAGCCAGGGCAGTGCTTTTAGTGCAGGCTGGCTGTGCTCCCACATGGGGAGACCCAACAACAGCTGGGCCGCAACGTTCTGCACCGGCTGAAGCTTCTGGATTTGGGACAAGGGCAGCCCCATGTAGAGAGCATTACAGTAGTCTAACCTCAAAGTGACCATCACATGGATCACTGTTGCCAAGTCGTTGCGTTCGAGGAAGGGAACCAACTGCTTGATCAGCTGAAGATGGTAAAAGGCTGACTTAGCAGTGGCTGCTACCTGGGCCTCCATCGTTAGGGAGGCATCCAGGAGCACTCCCAAGCTCCTAACCTCTGGCACTGGCACCAGCGGCACCCTATCAAAGGTCAGGTTTGGGATCCCTAACTGTCTTTACTCAGGCACAGGACCTCCGTCTTTCGTCAGATCCAATTTCAGTCGGCTCAGTCTACACCAACCGGCCAACCAACGTAGAAGTGCTTTGTCTTACGGCTCCTGCATCTCTTGCACATACATTTCAGTTGCTAGCCCCGAGTTCTTAGGAGTGTGTGTGTGTATAAGTGCCATCAAGTCACAGCCAACTACGGTAACCCCATAGGGTTTTCAAGGCAAGAGACATTCAGGGGTGGTTTGCCGTGGCCTTCCTCTGCATGATAACCCTGGACTTCCTTGGCAGTCTCCCATCCAAATACTAACCAGCAGGGGTCTTTTTGTAGAAAAAGCCCAGCAGGAACTCATTAGCATAATAGGCCACACCCAACACCAGAAACTCATTAGCATATTAGGCCACACCCAACACCAGAAATGTATTAGCATATTAGGCCACACCCCCGCCAGCACAGCTCATTAGCACATTAGGCCGCACCCTCATGTTACCAGAAGTGTGGTTATCCAGCCACACCCAACTTTTGCTTGTTATTCTGTTTACCTTGTTTGTTGTCAAAACCCAGGGCTTTTTTGATAGCAGGAACTCCTTTGCATGTTAGGCCACACACCCCTAATGGAGCCAATCCTAACAGATTTCTGCGGTTGGGTGTGGCCTATTATGCTAATGAGTTCCTGCTGGGCATGGCCAACTTGGGAGCCAGCCGGAACTCCATTCCTGTGCGTTCCTGCCCAAAAATAGCCCTGCTCACCAGAGCTGACTCTGCTTAGTTTCTGAGATCGGATGAAATCAGTCTAACCTGGGCCATCCGGGTTAGTACAGGAGAGAAAAAGTTCCCTCTGTCTTCCCTTTCTCTCCTCAGGCAGGTGAGACATATCCAGCGCCCACCAGCCATCAAAGCCCATCAAGCACGGTCTCACATCATCAGACCAAATAGTCAGCATTCTTCCCGGGGCGCCTTTGGGCCTGCTGCTCTGTCTCCGTCGAGCCCGCCTCACAAGGTTGTTGCAAGGGTGAAATGGAGAGGAGGCTGGATTGCCAACCTCCAGGTGGGGCCTGGAGATCTCTGGGAATCACAACTGATCTCCAGGTTACAGAAATCAGTTCCCCCGGAGAAAATGGCTGCTTTGGAAGGGGGACTCTATGGCGTTATACCGCACTGAACATTCTCCCTTCCCCAAACCCCAATCTCCCCAGGATCCACACCCCCAAAATCTCCAGGAATTTCCCACCACGGAGTTGGGAAACCTAAGGAAAGGAGAAGCAGGTACAACAGAGCACCTTGAAGGAAGGACAAGGTAAAAAATGTAATAGGTACTGCATGGCAGTTTCTCTCTCCTATGCTTTTTTTTTTTTTTTTTTAAAGTAGGATTATCTGCTTTCACTGATTTCTGTTAGCTGCCTTGGATGGGAGCGTGGGGGTGTCATAAAACTGAAAGGGATATCAATACATTAGCAAGAAATACATTTACTTTGCAAGGGGGGGGGCTCCGCTTTCCCTTTAATCTTGGTTCTGCAGAGAAGGTGGCTTTTACTTTAACAATGTATCCGAGGAGTTATTACAAGACAGCCGCTCCCCCCACTGCGCCCCCCCCCCCCAGCCACTTCATCAGCAGATCTGCGTGGAGGACAAGTTCCATTTAAAGCCGGCGATTGTCTCTCTCCGATCGCCGAGATTAAAAATCATTTGAGGGGATGGTGTTTTCAAGCAGCGCTGACCTTCTGTTCGA
The DNA here is from genome assembly GCF_001447785.1 of Gekko japonicus. Taxonomy (NCBI): domain Eukaryota; kingdom Metazoa; phylum Chordata; class Lepidosauria; order Squamata; family Gekkonidae; genus Gekko; species Gekko japonicus. The sequence goes on along the minus strand of NW_015164181.1, from coordinate 3,187,282 downwards.
GCTCCTGATTGCTCCAGAGAGGAGGTGAATGCTTTTAGGGGGGGGGTTTTTGGGGAATGGGGGGGGGGGGGGAGAGATGGTTCTATCCATTTCTCCAAAGCTTTAATCAGTCACTCGACACATGCAGAATTAAAAATCTGGCAACCAGAGGCTGGGGTTACAGCAAGGCCCAAGGGCTCCCGGCATTTTGGTACTTAGCCACCAAGGTCATTGGCTACCATCTTGGAGAAAGGACTGGGAAGAGACTTCCTGCTCACCCCAGCAAACTTGCTTATTGCCGGGGTGAAAGAGGGTGAAAGAAAATGGCCGGTCTCAGCTCCATCAGTCTTCTGTTAGCACTGAGCACTGTGGGGATTCCCAAGGTATATGAGCAAGAACTGGTGGTGCAAGGGAAAAATTAATTAATCCAAGGTTGCTTTGAGGCTGCCTGTTGCATCTCTGCACGACGAGTTGCCTGGGTTTTTGCCTTCGTCTACACTGTCTTTGCTGAGACAGAAAGAAAGAAGAAGAAGAAGAGAAGAGATTGGAGTCCGAGCTGCTTAAAAACGCCTTTTCCTTCCCCTCCCCACAACAGACACCCTGTGAGGTAGGTGGGGCTGAGAGAGCTCTGCTAGAAACTGCTCTTTTTCAAGAACAGCTCTGACAGAACTATGGCTTGCCCAAGGTCATCCAGCAGGTGCAAGTGGAGGAGTGGGGAATCAAACCCAGTTCTCCCAGATTAAAGTCCGTACCCTTAACCACTACACCAAACAGAAATATTGCTGTTATTCTGCATTGGGTATGATTTGGTCTCTTGCTCCTGATATAGAGAGGTAGCAAAATTACTTGTCCACTTACTTTGGGCTCCTGTCAATCAGGAGTTACGTGCAGAACAGGAAAGCATGCAGAAACAGAAGGGCTGGGCTCCTCTGAGAATGCTTGTACTTGCTTCTAAAACCAACTCTCCTCCCCAGATGTAAATTTATTTTTGTACGTGCCTCAAATTTGAGTTTAGATTTATGCTCATATAATTTATGATCCAAAGCCAATGTGGCATATTGGTTAAAGTGTCAGACTAGTATCTGGGAGAGCCAGAAGCTCACTTAGTGACCTCAGGTCAGTCATACATACTCAGCCTAACCTACCTCAAAGGGTTGTTGTGACGAGAAAACGAAGAAGAGAAGGATGTAAATGGCTCTGAGTCCCCATTGGAGAGGAAGGTGGGATACAAATGAACTAACTAAATAAAAACAAATAAACTTAAGAAAAGTGCAAACTGAGGGGGAAAGTTTCTAAAATAATAATAAATTAATCCTTGTATGGCATTGTGTGTTGTATAGCCAGGAGATCCAAAGACTGTCTGGCAGCCTGAAGTTTTAGCTCTTTTAGCATTATGCACCACTAGGTGGTGAGCAAGACTTTTTGGGGGGCCTATGGGAGCTCTGAAAGAGCTGTGACTGACCCAAGGTCCCCCAGCTGGCTTCATGTAGAGGAATGCAGAATTGAACCTGGTTCTCCAGATTAGAATCCATCGCTCTTAAGCGCTACACCACGCTGGCTCTAAAAAAAAAAAAGGAAGTCCCGATGACTGCCCTCTAGTTGTATGAGCAGCTGGACCATGATGGGAAACACTCTGCATGTGTTCAAAGGCACTCCCTTTCAAAGCAATTACGTCACGTGTTTCTGCATCTGACTCCTGGCACTGAAAAGAGGCTCTGGTTCTTAGCCAAGGCTCCCCCAGGCACAAACACCCCTCCCCTTTCCCCTCCAGGCTCCCTTTGGGCTGAACTTTAAAATCTGTCCCAGGTATGCATGGTCACAGCCAGGGCTTTTTTTGTAGAAAAAACCCAGCAGGAACTCATTAGTATAATAGGCCACACCCAACAGCAGGAACTCATTAGCATATTAGGCCACACCCTTGACAGCACAGCTCATTAGCATATTAGGCCACACCTCCACATTACCAGAAGTGTGGTCATCTAGCCACACCCACCTTTTGCTTCTTATTCTGTTTACCTTGTTGTCAAAACCCAGAGGGGTTTTTTTGTAGCAGGAACTCCTTTGCATGATAGGCCACACACCCCTAATGTAGCCAATCCTAATGAGTTTCTGCTGTTGGGTGCGGCCTATTATGCTAATGAGTTCCTGCTGGGTGTGGCCAACTCAGGAGCCAGCCGGAACTCCGTTCCTGTGCATTCCTGCCCAAAAATAGCCCTGGCTAGATCTGACATAAATGTCACTTTGTCGGGCCGGGCCATGCGTGTAACACAAAGTACTCTCTAGTACTTTGTGTTCCATTTTATGGCACGCATGGCCCGGCCCGACAAAGTGACATTTATGTCAGATCCAGCCCTCATAACAAATGAGTTCGACACCCCTGCTCTAGGGGCTGACCTACATGCCTGTCGCAGTCTGAGGTGTGGTCGTTTGGCAACATTTGTGGCATTGGCCATTCCAGGAAGAAAAAAAAACACCCTCTGGATTTGTCAGCCATGAACAAAACACAGCTGTCCTTCTTTCCTGGCATGACCTCCTTCAAACACTGGACAGAACATAAATCAGTCTGGAAGGCTGATATGTAGAGGACAGAGCCTCTCTCAGTTGGTGCCCCCTCTGGGGCTGACATTCAGGGGTACACACATGAACACAGAAAGCTGCCTTAGGCGGAATCAGACTATCCGTGCATCAGTTTTGCCTACACAGACTGGCAGGAACTCTCCAGTAACTCAGGCAGAGATCTTGCACATCACCAACTGGAGATGCTGAGGACTGAACTTGGGATCTTTTTCTGCCAAGCAGACGCTCTGCCACTGAGCCACAGTCCCTCTTCTATAAAGGTATACTGCCTCTAAACATGGAGGCTCCATTGTGCAAAAAAATCATCACCGATGGACTTTTTCTCACTTTATTTGTCTAATATCCTAGATGGCTATTACTACATCCTGTGGCAGTGAGTTCCACAAATGAGCAGCACGTTGCCTAAAGGACTTCCTATTGTCTGTTTTAAATTGATTACCTGTCAACTTCCAGTATTAAACAGATGAAGTGGCCTTACACTGAATCAGACTAACAGTCCATCAAGGTCAGTATTGTTGGTGGGGTTGTCAGTTTATTAGAAAATTCTGGACCGAGGTAGTGAAACGTATAAAATTAATAACAGGTGATGAGGCTTGCATGCTCCCAGAGACCATGTTATTGACTCTTTGGAATGACTCTAATATATGCTTCCCAAACTTAAATCTAATTGGTGTTTTATTGACAGCTGCAAAATCTGTAATAGCATCCAACTGGAAAACTGTTCCTCCGCCAACCATCACACAGTGGCACTGTAAACTGTGGGATTATTTTACAATGGAGAAGATAGCACATCAAGTTTCATTGTCGGACGCTATTCATTATAACTCCAAATTTGTGGGACAATGGTTTTCAGTGTTAGAATACTTGACGTGCAATGACACATTAAAAGAAGCAGTGCAGTCAAAGCGATAGTACAATTTATTAGCACATTTTTGAACTGTCAATATTATCAGGTTAATTATTTCTGCAATGCTATTCTTTCCTTTGTTCAATTCTTGGTAATTGTAAATTTATAGGTTTACCTATAGAATGTACAATATATGTTTGTTGTATGCTTGCTAAAGTAAAATATTTTTTTTAAAAAAGTATTGTCTACCCAGGCTGATTTCCAGACCACAAAGATCAGTTCCCCTGGAGGAAATGGCTGCTTTGGAAGGCGGATGCAATCGCTTTATACCTCCCCTCCCCTCCCGAAACCCTGCCCCCCTCAAGATCCACCCCCAAATCTCCAGGAATCCCCCAACCTGGAGTAGGCAACCCTACCAGTTACCTGATCAATTTAACTGGAAATGCTGGAGAATGAACTTCAGACAGTCTGCATTCAAAGTAGACGCTGTAACACTGGGCAGGTCCTCTCTTCCAGAGGGAGTGTAGTGGTTATAGTGTTGGACTAGAATCTGGGAGACCCAGGTTCGAATGTCCAAACTTGCTGGGTGACCTTCGGCAAGTCACTCTCCTACATGTTGTCAAAATGAATAAAACGAAGGAGAAGAGAATGATGGAAGGTGCTTTGGGTCCTCAAGGGGAAGAAAAGCAGGATATAAGTGAAGTCAGGGCTTTTTTTGTAGAAAAAGCCCAGCAGGAACTCATTAGCATAATAGGCCACACCCAATAGCAGAAACTCATTAGCATATCGGGCCACACCCCTTACAGCACCACTCATTAGCATATTAGGCCGCACCCACATGTTACCAGAAGTGTGGTCATCCAGCCACACCAACCTTTTGCTTCTTATTCTGTTTATCTTGTTTGTTGTCAAAACCCAGGGCTTTTTTGTAGCAGGAACTTCTTTGCATGTTAGGCCACACACCCCTAATGTAGCCAATGCTAATGAGTTTCTGCTGTTGGGTGTGGCCTATTATGCTAATGAGTTCCTGCTGGGCGTGGCCAACTCGGGAGCCACCCGGAACTCCGCTCCTGTGCGTTCCTGCCCAAAAATAGCCCTGAGTGAAGCAAGATTCAGGTGGGATAGCTGTGTCGGTCTGGAGCAGCAGAACAAAGTTTGAGTCCAGCGGCACCTTTAAGACCAGCGAAGTTTTCTTCAAGGTGTGAGCTTCCGCGTGCACGCACATTTCCTCAGACACATTTGTATTGCTTTTTAAGCTCCTGGTTGTCATTGCTGATGTTTTTAATGAATGATGGCTACATTAGGTTTTATGAGCTGGAAAAGAGGAGGTCCAGGGGCTATTGGCTGGCTGATGACTTTTTTTTTGTTAATTGTCATTTCCCAGTTGTTGCTTAAACTTTATGTAAAGTGCCCAGAGGGTTGGTTTTTAAGGATGGGAGGGTGGGAAAGATGAGCTTAGAACAACTAAATAATAATCCGCCCTGGGGAAAGA
>NW_015164181.1:3163664-3182376 GCF_001447785.1 Gekko japonicus | reverse complement strand
AAAGAGTAGCATGGGTGTGCAGCTCATTTTAAAGGGACAGAGAGTTTCGTCATCCCATGTTCACCTCCAGTCCTGTTCACAGGGTTGCCAGCCTCCAAGTGGTGGCTGGGGATCTCCCAGAATTCCAACTCGTCTCCAGCGGATGGAGATCAGTCCCCTTGGAGAAATGGGTCTCTATGGCACACCCTGCTGAAGTCCCTCTCTTGGGAGATAAATTTGCAGCGCACTTAAAATGCACAGCAGAACTAATGGCAACTCATAGGGGAGTGGTGGCACAGTGGGTATATCCCACTGTCTTAACATCTGAACTGTGTTGGTTCAAGCCCCGCGCTGGTGTGAGCAGCCAGCGTGTTGTCCCCAGTTCATCATCCACCCAGCGATTCAAAAGCTTCGGCGAGTAGATAAAATGGGAACCACTCCTTAGAGAGAGTGGGCACGCCAATCTCCCTTGTGGGAGGGTGTTAGCTGACGGTCGGATGTCCTGGTCGAGGCTTGGAAGGCAAAACAACTTCTCGGCTATGAAAGAATCCCTGCAATGGATGTTCCAGCCAGGCAGTGGCAGTGTGGCGATTGACATACAGGTCCTGAAGCCTGGCCAACAAGCAGCCCTGTGGAAAACGATGGAGCCAAGCCAGAATTAAAAATGCAATTAAAAATGAATATATGTTGTCTTCCCTATCCGCTACAAACATTGTTAGTCCCTTGTCTATACTGAGTAACTGTTCATCGCTTTGAGCCCACTGGGGAAAGCGATTAATAAATGGAAAGTATTAAAAAAAATGGAAAGTATTATTATTATAGTTGTGTGTGTTTGCTTAAAAAGAAAACTTTACTAAAGGTTAGTACAAGGGGGGGGGGGTTACATTGATCCATAAAACGATAAAGAGTAAACTGTTTAGCCTCTTCTGAGCTGAACACCATCTTGACTAAGACTCCTCTGATCTCTAGAACAGGAGTGGCCAAACTGCAGCTCGGGAGCCACAACGTGGCTCTTTCACGCACATTGTGTGGCTCCCGGCAGGGCGGCTGGGGAAGCAAAGGGGAGGTCTGCCTCCCCGATAGGTCTTCCCTTCCCCAGCCAGTGTTCCCCTCCCTGGGTAGGCTTGAGATGGTGGGGGGGAGCAGAGATAGAAAGCAACTTTAACTTTAAATGCATTCTCAAAGCCCTCCCCTCAAGCCTACGAATATCACTGAACAAATAAATATCATTATAAATATCTGTTTTTACCCCCTTTTGTTTTTATTTTGGGCAGTCTCGTTCAATGTGAATAAAAAGCAAATTTGCATTATTTTCCAATAAAAAACATGTGTGTAATATTTGTCCATGTCTTGCGGCTCTTAAACATCTGACATTTATTCTATGTGGCTCTTACGTGAAGCAAGTTTGGCCATCCCTGCCCTAGGACAAAGTAACAGAAAGTACCCCAAGACTGCCAACATGACCAAATGCATGCAATAACCCCAATAAAAGTGTTTAACCAATGCAGAAGCTTAGATTCCCTTATTTAGAATATTGCCTCCTACTTCTCTAGCTGGAAAATCTACAGGATGCCTAATTGGCCCTATGCTGATAGCCGATAGTTGTAAACACAAACAACAGATTAACTCTTTCATGACACAAGTGGGAGGCACTTGCATATCCCAACACCCTCCCCTCCCCAAACTCCACCCACCACAGCTTCCCCCCCCCCAAATCTCCAGGAATTTCTCAACGCAGAACTGGCAGCCTTAGCTTATCAGTAATTCTTTGCACTTTCCTTGACCCTGGATGAGCATCTAGGAAGCCATCTTGTACTCCTTATGTAACTTTTATGGCCCATTGAATGGAGGAGATGGAGGGGGAGGAGAGCCCTTGAGCTGCATGTAAAGAGTTGCAAGGCTGGTATCAAAGGTCAGCATGGCCCAGCATCTGTCCAGGGCCATGGACTGGTGGAGGGCCCACCCCCATGCCCTTCCGCTCCCACCTGGGAGACCATCCCAGAGCTACCCTATGATGTTGTAGACAATGATGTTGTAGACAAAGTTCCCTGGAGAAAAGAGACTGCAACCCTTTGGTTTTCTTTTGAGCTTTGCTGAGGCAATGAGGCTTAAAGGAGTCCTGCACCATCCTCTCTGCCAGGGGCCTGTGCACATGCACCTTCCCTATGAAGAAAGGTTAAAGAAGTTAGGGCTCTTTAGTTTGGAGAAATGACGACTGAGGGGCATAATGACAGAAATTTACAAAATTATGCAGGGGATAAAGAAAGGAGAGAAAAGAAGAACGTTTCTCCCTTTCTCACAATACAAAGACTCGTGGGCACTCTATGAAATTAATGAGCAGCAGGCTTAGAAGAGATAAAAGGAAGTACGTCTCCACCCAAAGAGTAATTAACATGTGGAATTCACTGCCACAGAGAACACAATGTCTGGGGCAGTGATGCTCTGTATTCTTGGTGCTGGGGGGAGGGGCAACAGTGGGAGGGTTTCTGGAGTTCTGGTCCCACTGGTGGACCTCCTGATGGCACCTAGGTTTTGGCCACTGTGTAACACAGAGGGTGCGTTCAGACGGGGGCTTTACATTGGTTAGGGTTCCGGTTGCAACCGGTGTACTCACCGGCGTTCACACGACGAACATCTGCCTCCTCTGCCACTAGGTCCCAAGTGGTGGTATCCAGAGTACAACGGTTGTAAACGGTGCACCCCGGTGTCTGAATGCTCTCCAACGTTGCAGAGACACTTCCGTCGGAACCCTGAGGCTTCCGGCTTTCCCCCGCCATTTTTTTTTAAACTAGGCAATATGCGCTTGGGCGAAGCTTCGCCCCGAGTGTTTGTTAAGAAGGGGGGGAAAAGCCCTTAGTTTAACTTTCCGGAGGAGTCCGGGACTACAGGGAGGCCAGGTTGGGCTTTAAACTTTAAAGGTAAGTCCTTACCTTTAAAGTTGAAATGTAATGGGGGGGTTTGAGCATGCGCAAAAATCGCCATTCTGTGAATGGCTGCCTATGCGCATGCTCAAACTGTGCTTTAAAAAAAAGCCGACGCCCGCAGCATGTGAGCGGGCGTCTACCGGAGGGATCTGGAAGATGGAGGTAAGTGTGATTGCGTTTCTGCCGGCATAAACGCCCCATCTGAATGCGCCCAGTGTGTTGGACTGGATGGGCCATTGCCTGATCCAACCTGGCTTCTCTTATGTTCTCTTAAGGGCTATCATGCTCAGTATTCTGTCTAAGCCGTGCACATGAGCAGCCACTCATCAACACAGGAAGCCCCGCTCAGCAACAATCTGGAGCCTCGCAGGGTCTTTCACTGTCCATTGCCCATTCTTAAATGACCGCAGTTATATTCTGCTCAAGATCTGAACTGTTCCGTTCAGTGGGGGGGGGGGAATTAATGGGAATATTGGTGGGCACACCACTCATGCACAGTTTTGCCCACAGTCTCCAAACCCTTGGAGAGGCCTGGGCCCTTCCTAGGAGAATCAGAGCCCTAGAAACAGAAATGTTGCTGGATTTTGGAGAATACTCTCATTCTGTTCGAAAGCCAGAGTTTCTTTCTCAGCGCTTGGAATGAAATTGCAACCATCTTTTCCCCCGACCAAGATCACAAAACGTAATCGTCAGTCTGATGTGAAAACAGATGCCTGTTCTGTTGCATATAAATGGTGTAAAAATGACATAAAATACTATCCAGAAATTGGCAAGCTGGCAAAGAAAACAGGCGGGATGCAAATCCCAGCTATGTGAGTCTGTCGCTGCAAAACAAAACAGAAGTCCTGGGGGGGGGAAAGTCCCTAACAAATACTTAAGAAAATAAAATGGAGAAATGGCACATTTTTACATCCCTAGACAGCAGGATGCAAACGGATACCTCTTTGCATCCACGAAAAGTTGGAGGATGTGCAGCGAACATGAGATGAACTTTGCGTCCAAAGGGAATGCGCCGCACAGCTGGAATGATAGAGAAGCTTTACACCAGGTCTGCTGTCAAAATTAACAAGCTGGACTGTTTAGACTCACGGCTGAAGATCAACGCACACCTGGGGAAACGGTACAGCAGCACCGTCGGTTTTGATTATCTCTGAGATTGGCGCAGAAACATATAAACCGGAGGCGGTCAAAGTCTCGCCTGTTTCACTGATTCTGTGGTCAATCACAGCGTCCGAGTGGAAACCGGGGCTGACTCTACTGCATGGTGGAGTCAAGGCGATGGCCTCGGATTGCAGATTTGGGGTGATGTAAAAATGTAGCAAAGGCTGTAGGTTAATTTATCAAGGTTGTTCCTTTTTGGTGACACTTAGCTATATGTGGAATGACCCCCGAACTGGAGGTTGCATCTGCTGTGGTAGAGTGGTTAGTGTGTGTGTGTGTGGGGGGTCTCCAACAAGTAGCTTGTCAGTTACCAATCGCTTGCTGGCTGCCGAAGAGGAAGCCACAGTCCCTAGAAGACCCAGGAAAAGATCACCAGATGACTGCCCTTGCAAGACTCATAGACCTGGGAAGACTCAATCAACTGACTTGATGTGTCTCTCTGTGCAAAAGAAATTAAAACCAGTCCTGCCTTTAGCTGGGGAGGAAGCAAACTTAACATATTAACAGGGAATTATATATAATGTGTTATAGTTGCTTGGGAACATTTTCATTGCTTGTAAATAGTTGGGCGACCCACAGGGTCTGAGTCTCAGACTAATACTGGCAAAGCCGGAGTTCAAATCCCAGTGCAGGCAGGATAGGGCTGCCAACTCCACACTGGGAAATTCCTGGAGATTTGGGGATGGCACCTGGGGAGGGTGGGGTTTGGGGGGGCGGGACATCAATGGGGTATAATTCCATACATTCCACCTTCCAAAGTAGCCACTTTCTCCAGGGGAACTGATCTCACAATAGTCATGCCAATCAAGGTTTTGTGTTTGTGTTTGGGAACTGATCTCTGTTGCCTGAAGATGAGTTGTAGGTCCAGGAGATCCCCAGGCCCCACCCGGAGGCTGGCAGCCCAGTGCAGCCATGAAGCTCCACTTGGGTTGATAATTCTCTCCCCCAGTTTTAACTACCACACAGGATGGTTATGAGGATAATAACAGAACTCGGGTTGCCAACTTTCACTTGGAGCCTGGAGATCTCTTGCTATTACAATGATCTCCAGGTGATGGAGATCAGTCTCCCCTGGAGAAAAACGGCTGCTTTGGAGGGTGGGCTCTATGGCACCATGCCCTGCTGTGGTCCCTCCCCTCCCCAAACCCCTCCCTCCCCAGGCTCCACCCCCCAAAAAATCTCCAAGTATTTCCCCACCCAGAGCTGGCAACCTTAGTGTTCGCTATCCAGAGCAACTGGGTACGAAAATTGGGCTAAAACAGCAATCCAGTGTTATTGGAACTGAACTCCAAAACACCCTTAATTAGATTACTTGCTCGCCCAGGTACATTTTCCTTGTCAACTTTGTCCTTCCCGGCCCCCTTAATGGGAATGTCTCACCTGAAGGTGATGAACAGCAGAGAAGTGGGCAACACGCCTGGCTTCTCTCCCTGCACAAACGGAAATGAAAATTAATTGCCGGCTGTTCACATTTGGGACTCGGCTGGTTGTTTTTGCCACAACGGGTTTGCCGACGGTGCTCGAAACAACACAATCCCAGCTCTCAGATGGGGCTGGCTTGGTGGCGGCAGTGGTGACGACGAAGGGTTTGGAGAAGCAGCAGGGCGGAAGAGATGGAGACGCAGAACCGGAGTGAATCACAGGGGAGGGCTGGGAAGTCTTGTTTACTAAGTGCACCCCCTCCCTGTGATTTCTGTGTTGGAGTGAGTGACTTGGCATGCCTGGACATGGGGGGGGGGAGGGCCCTCAGCATCACTCTGAGGGTATATTGGTGTTCTCGCCTTGAATAGGATGCATCTCTTTGTCTTAACTTGGGAGCTGCCCTCTGACCCCCTCCTTTCTCTCCCTTTGTCCTCTCCCTCTCTCTTCACATGGCCTTCCACGGAGACACATGTCTCTGCAGGTCTTCCCTGTAGAGACAATGCCCTCATACTCCCACACATGATGCCAGATGAGCTGGCCATTTGTGATAGGGAAAGTACTCTTTAGATTAAGAATGTAAGGTGGGGAGACTGGGGAAGGTGGAATTTGTGCAGGAAAGGGCCTCAGCAGGGTATAACACCAGAGAGTTCACCCTCCAATACTGCCATTTTCTCCAGGGGAAATGATCTTTGTAGTCTGGATGTAAGTTGTAATCAGCACTCCCTCTAAGCTGAGTTAGCTCACAGTTTTTTCGCCTCCGGCTCACAGTTTTTTGTCTCAGCTCAGGGAGGATGGCTCCAGAGCAAACTGATTTAGGCAGTATCCAAATCGCTCGCTCACAACTTTGATGCCAGTAGCTCACAAAGCAGAATTTTTGCTCACAGGACTCCACAGCTTAGAGGGAACATTGGATGTAATTCCAGGAGATTTCCAGGCCTCACCTGGAGGCTGGCAACCTTGCCTACGTCTTAGGGTTGTCAACCTCTAGGTGACAGCTGGAGATCTCCTGCTATTAACGACTGATCTCCAGGTGACCGAGATCGGTTCACCTGGAGAAAATGGCAGCTTTGGTAGGTGGACTCCGTGGCATTACGCCCCAAACCCTGCCCCACTCAGGCTGCACCCCCCAAATCTCAAGGTATTCCCCAACCCAGAGCTGGTAACCCTACCTAGGTCTTGGGATGGCATGAGCCTGTAGGTCAGTCAGCGGTAGAACATCTGCTTCCCATGCGGAAGGTCCCAGGTTCAGTCCCTAACACTGCCAATTAACAGGTAGTAGATAATGGGAAAGACCCTGGAGAGCTGCTGCCGGTCAGAGCAGGCAATACTGACCTTGACAGACGAGTAGATGGCAACCATGTATTCAGAGGGATCCTCGGGTATGCTAGGGAAGTACTCAATGCAGCCACCTGGCTGAAGTTAACCAGAGCTTGGTCTGCCAGGTGACTTCCTGGAAACTCCCCAGGCCAGCTTTCTGGGTAGGGTTACCAATCTCCAGGTGGAGCCTGGAGTTCTCCAGAAATTACCACTGATCTCTAGACTACAGAGATAAGTTCCCCTGGAGAAAAATGGCTGCTTTGGAGGGTGGACTCTACAGAAACATGTCCCTGCTGAGCTCCCTCCCCAAACTCTGCCCTCCCCAGGCTCCATCCCCAAATCTCCAGGAATTTCCCACCCCGAGAAAGAAACCTTGTGAGTTCCAGAATAGAAGGAAGTTGAGATATTGTCATAATAAACTAGTAACTCACTAGCCATGATAGATGCTTTTGTGATCCGAAGAAAGATTTCAACCAGGGCCTGTCTTACTCTTCCCAAAGTTCTCTTCCACGACTCTGCTAGGGAACTATAGTTTTTGTGCCCTCCTTTCTTGACTCTTGAGCTGCGGTGGCTCAAGTGGTTAAGACGCTGAACTGCAGGCTGTGGAAGGTCAGTAGTTCAGCAGTTTGAGACCCGAGTGTGCCGCATGATGGAGTGAGCTCCCGTCTCTAGTTCCAGCTCCTGCCAACCTAGCAGTTCGGAAGCAAGAAATTGCAAGTAGATAAATAGGTACCACTTCGGTGGGAAGGGAACAGCGTTCCGTGCGCCTTGGTGTTTAGTCATGCCGGCCACATGACCATGGAAACGTCTTCGGACAGCGCTGGCTCTTCGGCTTTGAAACGGAGATGAGCACCGCAACCCTAGAGTTGGATTCGACTGGCTTTCGAGCAAGGGAACCTTTACCTTTTCTTGACTCACGAGGATGCAAAAAACTACAATTCCCATTCACCTCAGCAAGCCATTAAATGCTGGGCGTAAGGCAACAGCAGCTATTGGCCAGCTGCTTTTATGAAGATGCACACGGAAGCAAAAACACTAAAAAAAAAAGCCCCAACCTTTGTAATTAATCCTCCTTGCAGATATATCCAATATGTAACTCAATAGCAAATAGGTATTGACGAGCAGAGTGAGTTCAAGTTTCAAGCATATTGTTTTTGAAGATAGCTGTTTTCTTGGGCAGGTTGTCTTGCCGCTCATCACTGTGCCACTAGCAGTGGCGTTGTCCTGAAGACACAGAGGATTGTACGTTCAGGGGAGGGGCTGTGGCTCAATGGAAGAGCCTTTGTTTTGCACGTGGAAGGTCCCCGCTTCAATCTCTGCATCTCCAGTTAACAAGGACCAGTCAGTAGGTGATACGAAAGACCTCAGCCTGAGACCTTGGAGAGCTGCTGCCTGACTTAGTAGACAATACTTTGACCGACCAAGGGTCTGATTCAGTATAAGGCAGTGTCTGGACCAAGGACAAACACTCTCCCGTTCTCAGGCGCTGAGCTCACAGCCACCTGGGGCCTTGGGGTTCTCACTGGGTCCTGGTCCTTTGCTGAGGCTCTTTTACATCTGGGTTCATTCTCGAGAATGCAGACAGACACTCAGCAGACACTCCCAGCGTGGTAGGTTAAAAAATACCTCTGCATTTATTTGAATCCTTCAAGTAACAAAGAGTGTTTGCTCGGCAGAAACCACTCACAAATTACAGCAATGGCAAAAAAAAAAAAACCCAAGGACACTATACTTGCACTGGGCAGAGGCTGAGCCTGAAGCATTAACTCCTTGGTGGCTTCCTTCACTGGGGTAATCTTGCAACCTGGCTTTCTCACCCAAAGGTTTAAGAAAGAGAGTCCACTCCCACAGGCATAGTCCGCAGCATTTCAGCTTGAAGTCCTGGAGGCCTCAGCCTCTGTTTGTTTCCTGTGTGACTACTGCCCAGTTAGGTAGCCACCTCCTGCCAATCAGGGCATAGTTAGATTCCCCCCTCCCTGTTAGCTGGCAGCCAGGTAAAGGCATCTTATGCAGCTGGTCAAGGCCACCAGGCAGGGGTCGTTTCGTAGAAAAAGAGCTAGGGGAACTCATTAGCATAACTCATTAGCATATGCCACACACCCTGACATCACCGGAAGTGTGTCATAAGGCCACACCCCCTGACATCACCGGAAGTGTGTCATAAGGCCACACCCCCCGCCCCCAACGGTCCCGGCCCCCGCCGCCGGCCATGCAGCGGGGAGAGGCAGGGAGGAAGCAACTTACCCTCCCTCTTCTCCTGCCTCCTCCTGGCTGAATGAGGGCCGGAAGCCGGGCGGCCGGAAGCGGGGGGCGGGGCTTCGTCATGTGCCCTGCCCCCCGTACCTCACCCGGGGGAACTGCGATCCCCCGCGTTCCCCCCTGAAATGACCTCTGCCACCAGGTGTTTTTAATTAACACTCAGCCCAAACAGGCTGCAACCTACCTATGAAAACGTATAGCTTGGCCGCATTAATGAAAGCCTGAGATCTGTAAGTTCTAATCCTTACATGTGCACATTTGTAAGGGCAATCACATAGCCTTGATGTTCAACAGCCAGAACTACCCATCTCCCTGTAGCTGAGACTGGGATTTAGGGATTTCAACTCAGAGGCTGTGAATTTAAAGGAAGCGGGTTTCCCAACTTTCATTCAACTTTCTGCCTCAGTGTTGCCTTTCAGAATAATTACCTGGGCCTTTGTTTCTGAAGGGGAGCCACAGAGTTAAGAACCCTCTGTTGTTCTGCTTTAAAAAAAAAAAAAAACCTGAATTTTATACAAAGTACAGGAAAAATGATGGCCACACCAGTGGGCAGGAAAGATAAAAAGGAACACAGTCCAAGGAAGAGAGTTTATTTGGCTCTTACGGATCCCAACAGGTTTCACCATGAGCTTCGTCGAGACCAGCTAAGCTCTGAGCAGGAGCAGGAGAGAGAGCTGTGAGAGAGGTGAGTGGGTTTCTTTTACTTGCTTTCAGCTGAGAGAATTCAGCTAAGGATATTTTGTGGGAAAACTGTGTTTAGCAGTGTGTGGAAGCACTTAGAGTTCTTGCAGAGTCCTGGCTGATTGAGTGTGGGAGAGGAACGGGCATTGTTTGACTGGGATTGCCTGTAATTGAGAGGAAGTGGAAGGGGCATTGTTTTGCCTGTGATTGAGTGCCTGGGTGAATTTGAATTTGAATAGCTGCTGCCTGACCTCTGCTGGGGGAGGCCTCTATTTAAGGAAGCACCTTGGCAGAGGCACGAGCCTCTGGCACGAGCCGAAGGGTGAGCTAAAGGGCTCTTTGCCTGTGGCTCTTAGCCTAGGGACTCTTAGACTAGGGGCGCTGTAAGAAGCCCAAAAAGAGCCAGAAAGACAAGGCCCTAGGCTCTTTGTCTTTCCCGTAAAATAATTTGACTTGATAACAAAACCCACATAAATACCAAGGGTTTAAAAGGGGGATTATATTTATTTATTTTAAAAGAATTATGAAGCCAGAATGCCAGCAGGGGGTTGGGGGCTATCCAGTGTTTTGCACGGAGTGTCACATGTATGACTATCTGCCCACTGGGCAGAAGTCTTGGGTGTGTCCTCGGTGCAAGGAGCTCCTGGTTCTCAGGGAACGTGTGTGCTCCCTTGAGGCCAAGGTGGCTGACCTGGAGAAGCAGAGACAGTCAGCTAGGCACACAGAAAAGACTCTCGGGGACTTGTTAGCTTCGTCCCACTCTGGATCTGGCAGCCCCGCTGCTGTCAGGGAGCATGAGGGTCTAGGGGAAACAGGGCACCATGCTGAGGATAAGGGGAATGTGCCCTCAGAAGGGACCTCTTCCCCAGCTGGTGAGCGGCTCTCCTTTTGCACCAAGGAACCATCCCTGAGCAGGGTGGGAGGGGGGCTCTTGGTAGTGGGTGATTCGATCCTTAGGCAGGTAGACAGCTGGGTGGCGAACCCGCGTACTGACCGTATGGTGACTTGCCTGCCTGGTGCGAAGGTAGCGGACATTACGCGTGTTTTAGATAGGCTGGTAGATAGTGCTGGGGAGGAGCCAGTGGTCGTGGTGCATGTCGGCACCAACGATGTGGGGAAATGCAGTCGTGAGGTCCTGGAGGAGAAATTTAGGCTGCTGGGCAGGAAACTTAGGTCCAGGACCTCCAAGGTAGCCTTCTCAGAAGTGTTACCTGTTCCACGCGCAGGGCCGGAGAGACAGGCAGAGATCAGGAGTCTCAATGCGTGGATGAGACGATGGTGTAGGGGGGAAGGGTTCAGGTTTGTTAGGCACTGGGATACTTTTTGGAACAAGAGGGAGCTGTACAGGCGAGACGGTCTCCACTTGTCCCGAGAAGGAACCAGGCTGCTGGCACTTAAAATCAAAAAGGTGGCAGAGCAGCTTTTAAACTGAATATTGGGGGAAAGCCGACAGGAGATGAAAAGTCTCTGGTTCGGGTTGGCTCATCTGAGAGAGGTGAGGGGGTACCGGTTGCTTTTCTACAGGGAGGTGGATTGAAATTGTCCACAGAGGCCATGGCTGGTGACATGGACTGCCGGACAACGACTCGAGATAGCAAGAGGAAGGATGCAGGCTTAACTTGTAAGGGAAATTACAGCTGTTTCTATACAAATGCTAGAAGTGTCCGAGGTAAAATCGGGGAGTTGGAGTGCTTGGTGTCGGAGGGAAAAATAGACATTGTGGGTATTTCTGAAACTTGGTGGGATGAGGAAAATCAGTGGGACACAGTGATTCCCGGTTATATATTATATCGGAAGGATAGGGGGGGAAGGGTTGGAGGTGGGGTAGCTCTGTATGTCAGAGAGGGTATAAAGTCTAGAAAGATTGAGAGGCTAAGTGAATTGGATTCGCTTCTGGAAGTTCTATGGGTTGAAATAGGGGGGCCAAAAGGAAACTTAACACTGGGAGTTTGTTATCGCCCACCAGATCAAAAGATAGAGGAGGATTATAAAATGATGAATGCCTTAAAGATAGCAACTAGACAAAAACACTGTGTAATAATAGGTGATTTTAACTACCCACACATTGATTGGGTCAATATGTGTTCTAGTCGGGAAAAAGAGATTGAGTTTCTAGACACTCTAAATGACTGTGCTATGGAGCAGATGGTCACGGAACCTACCAGGGGAGAGGCGATCCTTGATTTGGTCCTAAGTAACACTCAAGACCTGGTGAGAGATGTAAAAGTGATTGCACCGCTTGGAAACAGTGATCATAATGTTGTTGAGTTCATCATTTGTACAAATAGAGAATTGGCCAAAAAGACTCACACAACCATTTTTAACTTTAAAAGGGGTAATTTCTCTGATATGAGGGGACACGTGGGGAGGAAACTGAAAGGAAAAGTAGAAAGGGTCAAAACAATTGGGGAAGCTTGGGATCTATTTAAAACTACGATCCTAGAAGCTCAAAAAATATATATTCCGCAGGTTAGGAAAGGCACAAACAGGTATAGGAAAAAGCCTGCATGGTTAACAAACAGAGTAATGGAGGCTGTAAAAAGTAAAAAGAATTCCTTTAAGCAGTGGAAAGCTAGTCACAGTGAGGCTGATAAAACGGAACACAGGCTATGGCAAATAAAATGCAAGTCTGAGGTCAGGCAGGCAAAAAGGGAATATGAGGAGCATATAGCAAAAAACGTAAAAACCAACAATAAAACTTTCTTCAAATACATTAGAAACAGGAAACCAGCCAGGGAGGCAGTGGGGCCCTTGGACGACCAAGGGGTAAAAGGAGTATTGAAGGATGATAGGGAAATGGCTGAGAAGCTAAATGCATTTTTTGCCTCCGTCTTCACTGTGGAAGATGAGAAGTGCTTGCCCACTCCAGAACCACTGATTTCAGGAGGGGTGTTGGAAGACCTGAGTCAGATTGAGGTGATGAGAGAGGAGGTCCTAAAACTGATAGACAACTTAAAAACTGAAAAATCACCAGGCCCAGATGGCATACATCCGAGAGTTCTGAAAGAACTCAAATGTGAACTTGTAGATCTCCTGACAAAGATATGTAATCTTTCCTTAAAATCTGCCTCCATTCCTGAGGATTGGAAGGTAGCTAATGTCACTCCCATCTTTAAAAAGGGTTCCAGAGGAGATCCGGGAAATTACAGGCCAGTCAGTCTGACGTCGATACCGGGTAAATTGGTGGAAACCATTATTAAGGAAAGAATTAGTAGGCACATAGATGAACAAAACCTATTGAGGCAGACTCAGCACGGTTTCTGTAAGGGAAGATCTTGTCTCACTAACCTGTTAGTGTTCTTTGAGGGGGTGAACAAACATGTGGACAAGGGGGATCCAATAGATATTATTTACCTTGACTTCCAGAAAGCTTTTGATAAAGTTCCTCATCAAAGGCTCCTAAGTAAGCTCAAAAATCATGGGATAGAAGGACAAGTCCTTTTATGGATCAAAAACTGGCTAGTTCATAGAAAACAGAGAGTGAGTGTAGGTGGGCAATTTTCTCAGTGGAGGGTGGTAAGCAGTGGGGTACCGCAGGGATCAGTACTTGGTCCACTGCTTTTTAACTTGTTCATTAATGATTTGGAGATGGGAGTAAGCAGTGAAGTGGCTAAATTTGCGGATGATACAAAGTTGTTCAGGGTGGTGAAAACCAGTGAGGATTGTGAGGCACTCCAAGGGGATCTGTCAAGGATGGGCGAGTGGGCGTCAACATGGCAAATGGGGTTCAATGTGGCCAAGTGCAAGGTGATGCACATTGGAGCCAAAAATCCTAAATATAAATACACATTGATGGGGTCTGAACTGGCAGAGACTGAGCAAGAGAGAGATCTTGGAGTTGTAGTGGATAACTCACTGAAAATGTCGAGACAGTGTGTGACTGCAATAAAGAAGGCCAATGCTATGCTGGGGATTATTAGGAAGGGTATTGAAAACAGATCAGCCAATATAATAATGCCCCTATATAAATCAATGGTGAGACCTCATTTGGAATACTGTGTGCAGTTCTGGTCACCACACCTTAAAAAGGATATTATAGCTTTGGAAAAAGTGCAGAAAAGGGCAACTCGAATGATAAAAGGGTTGGAACACTTTCCCTATGAGGAAAGGTTAAAGCGCTTAGGGCTCTTTAGCTTGGAGAAAAGACGACTGAGGGGTGACATGATCGAGGTTTATAAGATTATGCATGGGAAAGAGCAGGTAGAGAAAGAGGTACTTTTCTCCCTTTCTCACAATACAAGAACTCGTGGGCACTCCATGAAACTGCAGAGCGGTCGGGTTAGAATGGATAAAAGGAAGTACTTCTTCACCCAAAGAGTGATTAACACTTGGAATTCACTGCCACAGGAAGTGGTGGGTGCTACAAGCATGGATGGCTTCAAAAGGGAATTAGATAAGCATATGGAGCAGAGGTCCATCAGTGGCTATTAGCCACAAGGTATAGCTAGGGGCTCTGGGGCAAGTGATGCTCTGTCTTCTTGGTGCTTGGGGGGGGGTCAACAGTGGGGGGGCTTCTAATGTCCTGGCCCCACTGCTGGACCTCCTGATGGCACTGGTATTTCTGGCCACTGTGTGACACAGAGTGTTGGACTGGATGGGCCTTTGGCCTGATCCAACATTGGCGTCTCTTATGTTCTTATGTTCTTATGTTCGTCAGGGGATCTTCCACAGAGATTTTTCAGCTCCCTGTTCAAGATGCTTGCATTACAGTCCCGGAGAATACATTTATGGGACTACTTCATTCTAGGGAAACTGACAATGTATGCTTCTCGGTCTCTATCGTGTAAGAATTATGATGTATGAAATTGTGGTACCCCATAATATAATATCTCTCAGAAAAGGGGATATTACGTAAAAATCCACATTATCATAATTTAATATACTTTTGAATTAAATCTACTTACTTGATCCTGCTAGGGCAATCTCATGCTGGAGACCTTCAAATGCTTAGAGGGTGATAGATAAGGAGTACAGAAAGAAGGCATATCAAACTAGATTGAACATCTGGTGGGCATAACTGTGGGAAAATGTTGTGAATTTAAATTTGTTACCTACTTCTTGCGTAAAACAGGCAAACTCCACAAGGCTTTTGTTGTTTCTTGGATTTGCTTAACATTTGTAATTATGTAGCTCAGATATATGATTGTGTTGTTTGTTTTGTGATGAAAACTTTTCCAAATAAAAACAGAAATAATAATGCAGAACACACACACCCAGCCTTGACATGATTGAATATAGGATTGCTTCAAGATTTTTGTGTGTGCGAGGTGTTTTACTTGACACACTGGAGCACTGGTGTCTCACTGGATGCAACCCTGCTTAGAAAGCATCAGGACTCGATGTTCCACACTACCATATCAAAGCTGCTTCTCTGTGATGTTTTTATCAATGCGTACATGCTGGGAGACCCAGGTTCAAATCTCTTCTTTTGCCATGGAAGCTTGCTGGGTGACCTTGGGCCAGTCTCTCTCTGCCTCTCTCTCTTTGCCCCCCCTATCAGCCCAGCCTACCACACAGGGTTGTTGTGAGGATAAAATGGAGAAAGGGAGAATGTTGTAAACCAGTGTGGGTTCCCAGTAGGCTGACAAGTGGGGTATAAACAGGGCTGGCCGAAGAGCTTTCAGTGCCCTAGGCCAGCTATAGGTGGCATCCCCTCCTCCTCGTGGGTGTATACAGAGCTGACGTGAGCCTCTGTGAAGCCAAAGGAAGGGAGAAGAGCAGAGGTCATTTCGGGGGGGATTGTGGGGGATCGCAGTTCCCCCGGGTGAGGTACGGGGGGCGGGGGCCATGACGAAACCTGGGTAAGTTGCTTCCTCCCTGCCTCTCCCCACCCCTGCCTGCCTGGGGCCAGGGAGGGCCTTTGCGGGGCTTCCTTGCACTCCCGCCGGCCTTGCAGGTCCACCGCCGGGCCCCTCATGGGGCTCGGCAGTGGAGCTGCAAGGCCAGCAGCGGCGTCCGGGACCGTTGGGGGCGGGGTGTGTGGCCTTATGACACACTTCCGGTGATGTCAGGGGGTGTGGCATATGCTAATGAGTTATGCTAATGAGTTCCCCTAGCTCTTTTTCTACGAAACGACCCCTGGAGCAGAGTGAAGCTGGCATCCACCTGTCGCGCAGCGCGTTTGGAAAGTTGAACCAGCACCTCAGTCACACTTGCACTCACCAGCAGTCTTCCCACTCACCAGAGGCTTTCCAATAGTCAACCACACTGAGACAGTCCAGTGGTTACTATATACAGGAAATTTATTTACAATATTTACAGCTCGCCAACAAACTGCTACGCCAGACTCCATCCACCATCAAGAGAGAACATACAGAGATACACAAAATCACATATATACATTGGTCAGCCAATCAGATCAGTGCTGACTCATGGTGACTTGGCTTGCCTCTGCCTCTGCCAAGTCCAAACCGGCTGAATCTGGTTCAGTGCAGCTGTCAGCTGTCAGGTAGATCTTCCTGATCATTGTGCTGAAGCTTACACACCGACACCACCAACTCTTCCTCTCTCCATCCTTCCTGAGACAAGGTGGGCACAGTGACCTGGGTGGTGGCCCTGGGCCTGGGGACACTGCTTGGAGCTGCCACTTGTCCCAGGCACCCCCTACCCTTTGGCACCCCCTACCCTTTGGCACCCAAGACGTTTCCGTGGTCATGTGGCCGGCATGACTAAACACCAAGGCGCACGGAACGCCTAGAGACGGGAGCTCACTCCGTCATGCGGCAACCCGGGTCTCGAACTGCTGAACTACCGACCTTCCACAGCCTGCAGTTCAGCGTCTTAACCACTTGAGCCACCGCAGCTCCAGAAATGAATATGTCCTGTTTATTTTCTAAATGGACTCAGACATGTGGATGTCTCAGAGACATCCTTCCAGTAAGCGTGTCATTGGGAGAGGGAGCGATGCCCTCCCTCGATGCGACTGTTTTTCCGAAAAGCATTTATCTCTGTAATGCTTAGAACCAGCCTTCGTTACAGTTGCTCTCAAAGTGCATCACTATTGTGTTGTTGTTGTTTTTAAAAAAACCTGTGCATAAATCCTGTGCTTTGCTGTGTGTCTTGCCTTCCCCGAAATCTTTTATCTCCCCTCCCCACTCGTGAAATTTGAAATGGGCCCCCCTGGTGCAGCCACTTAAAAGCCGAGGAAGAAGCCAGGGACTGGTGGCGCATAATTGTGGTTCCGGCAGGCTCTGGAGAGCGAAAACGAAGCTAACGAGACCCCCGCGTCCCTTGCCAAAGTTGGGCAGTCTGTTTTCTAACACACCCCCCCCCCCCCCACATCCCTAATGATGTGTGCCAGCTCAGATTGTGCTGGTCATTAGAAACTGCACGAGCCGGCAAGAGGCTGCAGCTCACAGCGGAGGCCCATGAATTTTTCATGGCAGAAAGGAAAGGGCAGCTGGAAATTGGATGGGTGGGACCAGTGCGGTTCTCTCTGCTGAGACTGATTCGACATCTGCGGTCCTCTGCGTTGCTGAGATACTGGTCTCCTGCTAGCCCCGTGCATCCTACAGTGTGATGGTTTGTTTGTTTCCCCGGCTCATAAGGGATTCTGAAACCCACAAAGGTCCTCCTGTGTTGTCCCTCTTTTCGCCTTTCGGGGCAAGGCCTTGTGAACTTTTTGCGGAAATGCTAGAACACTTGGAAGGTCAGCTCCCTCCGAGGAGTCGCGTTCAAGGGATCTGTCGAAGCCTCGGGGCCGGCCAAGGCATGCAGCTGGTCTCTAGTGTACCTGCCATTTTGCACAAAGCAGATGCTAAGGTACACTTCCCCTCTATTATATTTATATGCATGGGGAGTAAGGAATTCACCTAAGTAAAGGGTTGCCAGCTCTGGGATGGAAAATACCTGGGGAATTGGGGGGTGGAACCTGAGGAGGGCGGGGAGGAACCTCAGTGGGAGATAATGCCGTAGAGCCTGCCTTCCAAGGTGGCCTTTTTCTCCAGGTGAACTGATCTCTGTCGCCTGGAGATCAGTTCTAATAGGCAGAGATCTCCAGCCACCACATGGAGGTTATTCAATCCATTGTACACTTATGTTTTACAGAAATAAGGACGTCACAAGATGAAATGAAGACGTCAGCAGATGAAACTGGACGAACTCCCCCGGAGTTAACATTCGTTTCGAGGTGTCTTTTTCATACATAAGACCTCAGCTGTGCATCCACATGAACATGAATCTTCCAAATTGGACTTTCCTTTGTTCCTATACGTTTAGAAGTTACTCACAAACAGCTCTTAGCCATAATATCAAAACCGGGCTGATATTATGATATTCTGATATTATGGCTAAGAGCTGTTTGTGAGTTCCACTGCGGTCCTGATAGAAGCCCTCCGGGGGCTTGATCTGGCCCCTGGGCCACATGTTTGACACCCCTAGCTTAGAGAAAGCATTGCATTACAGTAGGATGACTTCAGTATCAAAGGGCCACAGGAAGGACAGGGCAGTATCTGAAGGTCTGCATTCCCAGCCCCAAAGGGTCCAGTGTTCAGTCAGCGGCTACCCCAGAGTTGGGCTATACCACTTCTCTGTGGGCTCTCTCCCATCTGGCCCTTTGGTGTTGGCCCCACTGCCTTTGACGTCCCTGACAGTGCCATCCTAAGCAAAATGGTACTCTTCTGAGTTTGATGACGAAGGATCTAACTCTTCTCAGGATTACACTGGGAGCACAGTGGGTGGAGCAGCCTCACAGTCACTCCGAGGACCTGACAACACTTCTGGCTTCCATCGGCCTGGGCCTCTCATGCTGTGGTGGTACTGGGATTCTTGAAATGAATTGGAGCACCACGCAATATTGTCATATGAATTTACGTCCAGCGTTCAAGCACAAAACACTCGGCTTTTCAATCAGCAGAGGAGAGGCAATTGCAAAGTCAATTAATACAGTATACAACTGCCTTCAGCAATGCGAGAGTGGAGGGGTCAGGCATTGAGCTGCTTTATTATTATTATTATTATTATTAATAATA